>NC_056749.1:781205822-781380822 GCF_019279795.1 Protopterus annectens
ATAGTCATGTACCATTGTATATTAACCTTAGAGAGTATCTGTATTGTTCAGTTAATAGAAGCAATTAGGCAACTAATTGATGTATAATACTGCAGATTTTAATTTTCAGTGTGTGCTTCCTGGTTCTTTTTGCACATAGTTCCTTTTGCAATGAAAAAAGTGATGTATAAGAAGTGGGTTTTGGCCTCCCATGGAGGGGGATTGCTTGCCTGGAGTATTAGTTTGGGGAAGTGTACTGCCATAAGAAGAATAGCTATGGAATATACCTAGGGACACTTGGACTTCTTCCCACAGAAGACTCCAGAAAAAAGTGAGCTACTGGGAAGTACTATATGGACATTAATTCTTGCTCTGGAATGTAATTTTCTGACTCAATCCAGCCTTACTCATATGTGCTAATCTTAAACCTAACCATGCCACTGCCCCAAACTTATTACCCCATATGGCCTGCTTGGTTTGAGCAGTGAGTACTATTAGGTGCTCAGGAAGGGTGTTAAGAATTACTAACGGTACCTACTTACAAAGGTATAATGTCTCATGTCTCTACTTATGTATATGCACCTTGCACTTCCCACAACTGCTTGCTAGTTGTTGTTATGTCTTTCGGCTTTTCCTGGTTAGGGGTCATCACAGCTGAACTCCAGTCCGCTAATAATTGGCAGTAGATTTTTATGTGCCGAGTTGCCGGCCCTGATGCACAACCTTCAACGAAGGTACGCCCATTCACGCATGTCTCCACACAGAAGACGCTCTAGCTGAGAATCAAACAGGACAACATCTTACTATGAGGTGACAATGCTACCACAGCACCACCACCGCAGTTAACTGCTTGCCTAATAGTGTTACCATATATGTATATGTTTACATATTGTGTGTGTGTGTGTTTGCATGTGTGTGTGTTTGCACGTGTGTGCATGTGTGTGTGTGTGTGTGTGTGTGTGTGTGTGTGTGTTTGCACGTGTGTGTGTTTGCACGTGTGTGTGTGTGTGTGTGTGTGTGTGTGTGTGTGTATATATATATTGTCTATGTCTGTATATCTATTTTTCATCTGTAATAATCTATATATACGTATACACACACACACACACACACACATATATATATATATATATATATATATATATATATATATATATATATATATATATATATATATATTATTATTTATTTATTTTATTTTACATTTGTTGACCGGGCTAGTCTAGCTGGATATATGTCCATTTTCAGTAGAGGCCCGGGGAGAAAAGCTCCAAACAGGAAATTGACAAAGTTAAACTAAGCAATTCTACAGAATTAAAACTAGGCAATACTAAATAAATTGAACTAAGCATTTCTATACAGAAAACGTAAAATAAACAAAAATTTTTTTTTTTTTTTTACAAAATCACACTAGAAAGTTATGAGCAATTATTAGATAAAGGGAATAATAAATGTATCTTATTCTCATTATAGGAGAGTAAGAGTAGAGTTGAAGGCAGTGGATACAGGTGTAGGAATAGAGTTAAGATTAAGAATGGAAGAGAAAAGATATCAATGGGGGTTAGTACATGGACAAAGCCAGTGTGCTTTCAGATGTTTTTTAAGATGTTTCTTGAAAAGAAAAGTAGAATTAATGGTAGATAATTCAGCAGGAAGTTGATTCCAGACTTTACCTACGGTGTTAGCGAAAAGAGAATCACCAGCTTTGTTATTAGCTTTGCTGGATAAAACTAGGAGCTTGTTAGCAGAGCGTAATGTAGGTAGATTATTGTAAGGAGTAATAAGATTAGACAAGATAGGAGTGTTGTTAGGGAGGTGTAGAATCTTTTGTGTTATAAGCAATTGCTGAAAGAGTATATGGTTTTGCAGTTCTAGCCACCCTAGTTGTTTGATGTTAAGACAGTGGTGAGTTTTAAAGGCGGAACTTGTGATAAATCTAGTTATGCTATTATAACATATGGAGAGCTTAGTGAGGTTGCTTTTGGATAGATTGGTATATATGACAGAGGCATAAAAGAGGGTGGAAATGAGGTGGGTCTGAGCAATTGTTTTCCTTGCAGAGGGGTAAGGAAGGTTTTATTCTGTAGAGTGAGCCAAGTTTTCTGTTAACAGACTTAATGGTGGCGTTTATGTGTTCATCATAATTGAGATGATTATCGATAGTTACCCCTAGTAGACGGGTTGTAGTGTCTGGGAAGATGTTGGTACCATTGTTAGAGGTTATAGAGAAGAAAGGAGTGGCTGATTTATGAGTAGGAGTAAAAAGCAATAGCTTTGTTTTTTGGGGGTTTAAGAGGAGGCAGTGTTGCATAAACCAGTTTTCAACATTCTGAAAAACAGTTTGTGTGAGGGAATGGAGAGAGGATATATCATTGGCTGTACATATTAATGTGGAGTCATCTGCATATTGAATGCAGGTGGCTTGGGGTATGTTGATGTGTAAGTTGTTGATAAATAAGGAGAAGAGTAGGGGACCTAGGATGGAGCCCTGTGGGACTCCAATGTTTACAGGAAGTAGTGAAGATAGACTGTTCTGCCAAAGTACTGCTTGCTGTCTATTTTCCAGATAGGATCTGAACCATTGTATGGCTTGGGGATTGAGAGAATGAGCCTTTAGTTTGTCAAGCAGCAGGTTACTTGGTTATTTGTGTGTGTGTGTGTGTGTGTGTGTGTGTGTGTGTGTGTGTGTGTGTGTGTGTGTGTGTGTGTGTGTGTGTGTGTGTGTGTGTGTGTTTGTGTGTGTGTGTGTGTGAACTGTAACTTAATCTAAACCTAACTGGCTAAAGAAGTGATCAAAAACAATTCATCGAGTGACTGTGGAGTTGGTATAAATTAGGAATTGCTGTTGTGAGTCTGTATCTGTATATGTGTAGGTCTTAACATTTGAAAAATGGTAACCCTTTGAATTCAACATCGTAACTTCCTTGACATTTTCTTTGTGTGTGTGTGTGTGTGTGTGTGTGTGTGTGTGTGTGTGTATATGTGTGTATATGTGTGTGTATATATATGTATATATGTATATATATATATATATATATATATATATATATATATATATATATATATATATATATATTTATATGGGTCTACTTCTATTCGCTGACAGACCATTTCACTGAAACCCATTTGGTCGACAGCTCATTTCATTGACAAACATTCTAGGTGGGGGGCTGTGCCCCACACCCCCCAACTATATATAACAACTCCACAGTCGCACAACAGTGGGGAGGGGGGCAAATCCCAGGTTTTTGCCTTGCATACTTTTGTCGATGAAATGTGCTGTCGACCAAATGGGTTTCAGTGAAATGGTCTGTCAGCGAATAGAAGTAGACCCATATATATATATATATATATATATATATATATATATATATATATATATATATATATACTGGTCTATATTAGATAAATGAACGTTTGAAAGTTCAGATATCATATGGTCGACACCATATGATCGAACTTTCAAAAGTTCAATTATCTAATAAAAAAAAATAAACTACACAAAACACCTACCTGAACGTTTTAAGCAGGGGGGCAAGCCCCCCTTCACCCCCACACCCTCGCTCTTTAAATATACCAACTTTGAGATCGCACTACAGTGCAGAAAAGGGAAATGTTCCCATTCTGCGCTGTACGGAGATCTCCGGTACAACGTTCAAACATTCAAAATCCGATCATATGATGTCGACCATATGACACTCGGAATTTTTAATGTTCAAACATTCAATATAGACATATATAGATATATAGATGTGTGTGCACTCATACATTCATATATCATATATCATATTTTAAGTATAGCTATAATAGTCCTATGCACAGTAATGCTGTTGAACGTCATCATTATGTACTTTCCTGAATCCCAGTTTGTGACCTAGAATTGCAGCGTAACCTCCAAGCTCAAAGACGTGCGGGATTAGTAAGTTTTCCACTTACCTACGACTTCCAGTGATTTGGTCTGAGTATATAAAAAGTCACGAGGTGTGTGAGTGCAGGAACGTGGCTACGTTCTCCAGCCAAAACTTTTTTTTATGGTTTTCTTTATGTTTTTAATGGTTGTAATAATCAAGTAGTCCATTTCACTTAATCAGTATTAAACTAACGTTGCACTGATGAATGGCTATATATCCCTTGCAATCATATATCACTAATAAAAGAAAAAAGTACAGTTTGTATTCCGAGTTTGTCTATTTAATGTTACAGAGCCATATATGTGTTAAGCAACTGTTTATTATAACATTACCTGGTAACTGCTGGTTGTACTGTGTTCAAGAATGCATGCCTGCAAGTTTGATATGTGTGCACCCACTTAACAGGTACATGTTTTCCCTGTAGTTTTGGAAGGCAGCAAACTACATGCATCTGACATGTCTGTTACTGAATTTTATACAATGACTAGCAATTAGCATTCAAAAATCAGCTCGCTGATTGACCAGCCCAACCAGAGTGCCCTTTGCAAATCCGAGAATATACCAATTGGAAAAGGTCCGGTTGCCCGGACTTTTTCCCATTAGTGTATCTCGTATTTTGTTTTGTTCCTTTTTTTTTTACTTTGTTTTTTTTTTAATGCCAAACACAACTGAAGACATTTTACGTTCAGGGGATGGCGCAGATAGAAATAAAAGGACAATCAGGTACGTTGTACAAAACTTAAACAACTTACCTGATTATCTTTTTATTTTTATCTGTCCCAACTCTCCCAAACATAACAAGGTCTCCTGGGCGCTTCTTTTTTTCTTTTTTTTTTTTTGATTATAACAAAAAAGAAGAAGCAACTGAGATCTTCCTTTCTCCGTTGCTACCTCTTCATAGCCCTCATGTACTCGGTAAGCGTGGGAGCACAAGTCCCATACATATGCGCAGTACATCAAAAAAAGCCTCAGGATATCACATAAATGCAGAAGGGCAGCACGGAGGCATTATACAAAGACATTATTTAAGAAAAGTAAGTATTTTTTTCTTAAATAATGTCATAGAATAATAGCAATAACCCACTCCGTGGTTGTGGTATATTGAAATTTACCCACGGTTGGCTTTATTTAATCACTCGAGCTTCACCCTCATGATTAAACCATGCCAACTGTGGGTAAAGCTTCAATATACCACACCGAAGTCATCAGTTATTGCTATAATATTTTCTGCAAATACAGCTTGGATAGGAGTCAGTTATTTTTTTCTTTAAAAAATCAATCAAATATTGCTAGAATAATTATCATTTTTGAGTCAGTGATATTTTATTACATCTAGACATCCATACAAATGTATTAACAGCAGTGAAAACAACCTTCTTTTCATTTTAGCAGGAACTAAAGGTATACTTTTAGTAAACCTATCCCCTCCCTTAATATCCTGAGAACGGAATCATCACACCAGTTATGTAGCTTTTACAATGAAGAGCTCATGCTTTAAGGACAATCAGAGATAAAACTGTATTTCTATTAGTTATGTTATAAGGATGAGCTGTACACAGTTACCTCCATTCCTTTTAGAACTGGTTATTAGGGTGGGTTAAGAAGGTGATATTTCTTGTTGTGGCAAATAAATCTGAATGTAAAGGCACCAAATATGTTTCATGGGTCATTGGTGTACTCAAATACATCCAAACTATTACTATTGCATAATTTATTTATTAAATTAATAAATATGTTTTGTAATTGTAATAGTTTAAAAATAATGACCAAATAATATATATTAATGAATCTCTTAGGGAGGGGTGACTAATTCTGCATCGCTACTGGTGTGCTCCAGCAACCTAAATTACACCAATTGCTTTAGGGCTCAGCTATAGTAACACTTTGCTGTTACTAAAATAGTGTTATGCATTTGCAGGAATATGTAGACAAGTGGACTGCATTATCATGTTAGGTACTATGTTAGGGACTATGTGTGGGATTAATGTGTTACTTCCTGAATCTGTTTGTGCAATTTATCTCTGTCAAATCCAGCTATTGTTCTGACATATGTTACATCAAAGGGCTATTTGCAGTAGGCAAGATCTCTATCAGCAGTTCTTCAAAGATTTCTAGCTCCCATACTCAGGGTATGCATAATCTTACATGTGTACACTGCACTGTGACCACCCAGTAGTAGGTCATTGTTGATATATAGTTTGGATCCTGATGATAACACACATCAAAGGGCATTCTTGTGTTCGATGTCAGAAAAACATAAACCTAATATGATTTTCTGCATCAGTTAGGACCTTCATGGGACTGTTTATACTGTGGAGAAAGGAGCAGGTCACATTTTTTTTAATCAGGTCTAAGTGGTTGTTTAATGTTTTATGGTCTTCTGTCTTTATTAATAATAACAGCTTCACACACTGAAGTATTATATTTATATCATTATTTATAATGGTCATTTCTCCATGCATACATTTTAACTATAAACTTTATTTGCAGTCTTGCTTTAAGAAACCATTTTATTAAGATGTAACTTTGGTAGAACAGCACCATGTTGTTTTGTAGCTTGGTACTGACTGACCTGCAATCATGTGTGTTGAGCAGTTCATCATTCTGCAGTTTAGTAATAATGGTTTTGCAGTCATGTGTCCATTTGCAAAAAAGACTAAGTTTTATTACTAGGTGCAAAGGATCTATGAACAATGTTAAAGAAAAACACGTTAGGAATGCTTAATGCCCCCTTTCAATGCTCCTTGAAGGGTACACTTAGTCTTAGATAACCTTCTAAAGGAGTCAAAATCAAAAATCAAGGGGCCACATTAACATGTTTCATCCTTGGAATGAGCAAAAGAAGGTTGGGAAGCACCGACCGATCGTGAACACCAGCAGATATTATGAAGCAGATCTGGTAAATCACATTTTACATGGTGTCTCTTCAATGTGTCATACGTCTGCTTCCTTGGTGATCTGGATGTCACTGCTCAACATGACATCTCTAGCTGCATATTGCATTTGGGAATTTTGGCAAAGTAGTTTTCTGTGCTTTAGTTTAGGACATCATCATTTCAAACATAAAGTTCTAACTTTTGGTCTGCACCTAGCCCTGGACTCATTCTATACTTTTTATTGCTATCCTTACTTGTTTCCTGATTTATTGTGTTGTTGGCTTCTTGTTGACATCTATGGATCTCCAGTTATCCCTTCTCCTGATCCTTTCCTACTCTTATTCATGCTGCTTTTCTGACTTTTCCCACTGTAATATGAGCTCATACCTTTGCCTTTCAGCTTTCTAATAAAGTAGTCAACAGTGACAGGCTGATGAAACCAGATAAATCTCAGTATGATATTGCTGGGACTTGTACTCATCTCCCCTGTGGTGGCCAGTAAGCACAGTGCATTACTTGCGGGTCTACACCTAATGTAGATGCTCCATACGGAGTCTGATGCACTCTTTACTGCACATCAGTATGTGATTTTGACACCTAGAAAGTTCCTAAACTGATCTTTACTCTGTTTATTGGATCCACTTGCTTAAACATGATTCCTCAAAGAATCAAAAGAAAGACCTACCAAGTAACATGACAATGGAATATTTCGATAAGGAACACACCTGTCTTGTACCTCTTATATTAAGTATAAGGTTGCATAGCCTTGGGAAGGAGCAAATATTTTAATACACCTTCTTCTCCTGGGGGTGTCCTTAGAGTACAATCTAGAAAGAGGGGGTGGAGTTGAGCCCTCAGGTGACTGGGAAACATGCAGGTTTGCCTCCCTGAAAACAAGCTTGAGAACAGTTGCTTTTACATTTTTGTTCAGACTTTAATACTGCACTTCACAAAAAGTGCATCTTTCAAGGAATAATGTTCATGGAAGTCAGAACTACGAATGAAAGTGGTCCTAGTACCTATCCATTCAATGGGTCTCACATGTATTGTGAGACTAACCAACCTCCCTTTTCCAAGGATGAGTGATCAAGCATTGGACACCCCGTGTCACTTCATCTGGTTTCTCCAGTGTTTGCAATCACTGTTTGAACCCAACTCTCTCAGGTTGCACTCAGAAATTCATCTCTCTGCACCGTGGAGTCTGCATAGTGTTTATAATGCTATTGATTCTAGTGAGAAATGCTTTGCAATAAAAGGGTTTCCTATCTGTATAATTGTGCTTGTGCAAAATATTACTTTAATCAGACTAAAGCTCAACCCTCTCTGTCTCTCTCTCTCTGTCTCTCTCTCTGTCTCTCTGTCTCTCTCTCTCTGTCTCTCTCTCTCTCTCTCTCTCTCCCTCTGTCTCTCTCTCTCTCTCTCTCTCTCTCCCTCTCTCTCTCTCCTCTTCTAGCTTTCTCTTCAAACAGGGACACCCAAGAGTTCATGCTTCTAATATCCTCAGTGAGAACAGAGACACAGTTGGAGATGCCCTCTCATCCCAGTGGATGTTCTTGGACTGAAGGTATTCCCAGTCTTGACATCTACCATAGACCGGATTTGCATTGGGATGATTCTTTGGACAGTGGGTGTCTCAGGCTACTGACTTGGCCTGCAGAAGTGCACCTCCTGATAGTGTTAGATTCTTGCCAGTCATCTGGAGAAATGAACTGCTGCAGCCAGCGTTCTGGGGTTTCCATTTCTTGGCAATGAGTCCAACATATACAGGTATAATAATCCCTGGCATTGTCTTGTGCTGTTCATTTCACCACTCCACATGTGTCTTATCATATACATGTATAATAATCCCTGGCATGGTCTTGAGCTGTTCATTTCACCACTCCTCATCTGTCTTATCATATACATGTATAATAATCCCTGGCATGGTCTTGTACTGTTCATTTCACCACTCCTCATGTGTCTTATCATATACATGTATAATAATCCCTGGCATGGTCTTGTGCTGTTCATTTCACCACTTCACATGTGTCTTATCATATACATGTATAATAATCCCTGGCATGGTCTTGTGCTATTCATTTCACCACTCCTCATGTGTCTTATCATATACATGTATAATAATCCCTGGCATGGTCTTGTGCTGTTCATTTCACCACTCCACATGTGTCTTATCATATACATGTATAATAATCCCTGGCATGGTCTTGTGCTGTTCATTTCACCACTCTTCATCTGTCTTATCATATACATGTATAATAATCCCTGGCGGGTCTTGTGCTGTTCATTTCACCACTCCTCATGTGTCTTATCATATACATGTATAATAATCACTGGCGTGGTCTTGTGCTGTTCATTTCAACAATCCACATGTGTCTTATCATATACATGTATAATAATCCCTGGCATGGTCTTGTGCTGTTCATTTCACCACTCTTCATCTGTCTTATCATATACATGTATAATAATCACTGGCGTGGTCTTGTGCTGTTCATTTCACCACTCATCTGTCTTATCATATACATGTATAATAACCCCTGGCATGGTCTTGTGCTGTTCATTTCACCACTCCTCATGTGTCTTATCATATACATGTATAATAATCACTGGCGTGGCCTTGTGCTGTTCATTTCACCACTCCTCATGTGTCTTATCATATACATGTATAATAATCCCTGGCTTGGTCTTGTGCTGTTCATTTCACCACTCCTCATGTGTCTTATCATAAACATGTATAATAATCACTGGCGTGGCCTTGTGCTGTTCATTTCACCACTCCTCATGTGTCTTATCATATACATGTATAATAATCCCTGGCTTGGTCATGTGCTGTTCATTTCACCACTCATGTGTCTTATCATATACATGTATAATAATCCCTGGCATGGCCTTGAGCTGTTCATTTCACCCCTCTTCATCTGTCTTATCATATACATGTATAATAATCCATGGCGTGGTCTTTTACTGTTCATTTCACCACTCCTCATGTGTCTTATCATATACATGTATAATAATCCCTGGCATGGCCTTGAGCTGTTCATTTCACCCCTCTTCATCTGTCTTATCATATACATGTATAATAATCCATGGCGTGGACTTTTGCTGTTCATTTCACCACTCCTCATGTGTCTTATCATATACATGTATAATAATCCCTGGCATGGCCTTGAGCTGTTCATTTCACCCCTCTTCATCTGTCTTATCATATGCATGTATAATAATCACGGGTGTGGCCTTGTGCTGTTCATTTCACCACTCCTCGTGTGTCTTATCATATACATGTATAATAATCCCTGGCATGGTCTTGTGCTGTTCATTTCACCACTCCACATGTGTCTTATCATATACATGTATAATAATCACTGGTATGGCCTTGTGCTGTACATTTCACCCCTCCTCATGTGTCTTATCATATACATGTATAATAATCCCTGGCATTGTCTTGTGCTGTTCATTTCACCACTCCTCATGTGTCTTATCATATACATGTATAATAATTACTGGCGTGGCCTTGAGCTGTTCATTTCACCACTCTTCATCTGTCTTATCATATACATGTATAATAATCCCTGGCATGGCCTTGAGCTGTTCATTTCACCCCTCTTCATCTGTCTTATCATATACATGTATAAAAAATCCCGGGTGCGGCCTTGTGCTGTTCATTTCACCACTCCTCGTGTGTCTTATCATATACATGTATAATAATCCCTGGCATGGTCTTGTGCTGTTCATTTCACCACTCCTCATGTGTCTTATCATATACATGTATAATAATCACTGGCATGGCCTTGAGCTGTTCATTTCACCACTCCTCATGTGTCTTATCATATACATGTATAATAATCCCTGGCATTGTCTTGAGCTGTTCATTTCACCACTCCTCATGTGTCTTATCATATACATGTATAATAATTACTGGCGTGGCCTTGAGCTGTTCATTTCACCACTCTTCATCTGTCTTATCATATACATGTATAATAATCACTGGCGTGGCCTTGAGCTGTTCATTTCACCACTCTTCATCTGTCTTATCATATACATGTATAATAATTCCTGGCGTGGTCTTGTGTTGTTCATTTCACCACTCCTCATGTGTCTTATCATATACATGTATAATAATTCCGGGTGTGGTCTTTTGCTGTTCATTTCACCACTCCTCAGGTGTCTTATCATATACATATATAATAATCCCTGGCGTGGTCTTGTGCTGTTCATTTCACCGCTCATCTGTTTTATCATATACATGTATAATAATCACTGGCATGGCCTTGAGCTGTTCATTTCACCACTCCTCGTGTGTCTTATCATATACATGTATAATAATCCCTGGCATGGTCTTGAGCTGTTCATTTCACCACTCCTCATGTGTCTTATCATATACATGTATAATAATCCCTGGCGTCATCTTGTACTGTTCATTTCACCACTCCTCGTGTGTTTTATCATATACATGTATAATAATCCCTGGCATGATCTTGTGCTGTTCATTTCACCACTCCTCATGTGTCTTATCATATACATGTATAATAATTACTGGCGTGGCCTTGTGCTGTTCATTTCACCACTCCTCATGTGTCTTATCATATACATGTATAATAATCCCTGGCATGATCTTGTGCTGTTCATTTCACCACTCCTCATGTGTCTTATCATATACATGTATAATAATTACTGGTGTGGCCTTGTGCTGTTCATTTCACCACTCATCATGTGTCTTATCATATACATGTATAATAATCCCTGGCATGATCTTGTGCTGTTCATTTCACCACTCCTCGTGTGTCTTATCATATACATGTATAATAATCCCTGGCATGGTCTTGAGCTGTTCATTTCACCACTCCTCATGTGTCTTATCATATACATGTATAATAATCCCTGGCATCATCTTGTGCTGTTCATTTCACCACTCCTCATGTGTCTTATCATATACATGTATAATAATCACTGGCATGGTCTTGTGCTGTTCATTTCACCACTCCTCATGTGTCTTATCATATACATGTGTAATAATCCCTGGCATGGTCTTGTGCTGTTCATTTCACCACTCCTCATGTGTCTTATCATATACATGTATAATAATCACTGGCGTCATCTTGTGCTGTTCATTTCACCACTCCTCGTGTGTCTTATCATATACATGTATAATAATCCCTGGCGGGTCTTGTGCTGTTCATTTCACCACTCCTCATGTGTCTTATCATATACATGTATAATAATCCCTGGCATTGTCTTGTGCTGTTCATTTCACCACTCCTCATGTGTCTTATCATATACATGTATAATAATCCCTGGCATGGCCTTGAGCTGTTCATTTCACCCCTCTTCATCTGTTTTATCATATACATGTATAATAATCACTGGCATGGCCTTGTGCTGTTCATTTCACAACTCCACATGTGTCTTATCATATACATGTATAATAATCCCTGGCATGGTCTTGTGCTGTTCATTTCACCACTCCACATGTGTCTTATCATATACATGTATAGTAATCACTGGCAGGTCTTGTGCTGTTCATTTCACCACTCCTCATGTGTCTTATCATATACATGTATAATAATCCCTGGCATGGTCCTGTGCTGTTCATTTCACCACTCATCTGTCTTATCATATACATGTATAATAATCCCTGGCGGGTCTTGTGCTGTTCATTTCACCACTCCTCATGTGTCTTATCATATGCATGTATAATAATCCCTGGCGTGGCCTTGAGCTGTTCATTTCACCACTCCTCATGTGTCTTATCATATACATGTATAATAATCACTGGCATGGCCTTGAGCTGTTCATTTCACCACTCCTCGTGTGTCTTATCATATACATGTATAATAATCACTGGCATGGTCTTGAGCTTTTCATTTCACCCCTCCTCATGTGTCTTATCATATACATGTATAAAAATCCCTGGCTTGGTCTTGTACTGTTAATTTCACCACTCCTCATGTGTCTTATCATATACATGTATAATAATCCCTGGCATCATCTTGTGCTGTTCATTTCACCACTCCTCATGTGTCTTATCATATACATGTATAATAATCACTGGCATTGTCTTGAGCTTTTCATTTCACCACTCCTTGTGTGTCTTATCATATACATGTATAATAATCCCTGGCATGGTCTTGAGCTTTTCATTTCACCCTCCTCATGTGTCTTATCATATACATGTATAAAAATCCCTGGCTTGGTCTTGTACTGTTAATTTCACCACTCCTCATGTGTCTTATCATATACATGTATAATAATCACTGGCATGGCCTTGAGCTGTTCATTTCACCACTCCTCATGTGTCTTATCATATACGTGTATAATAATCCCTGGTGTCATCTTGTGCTGTTCATTTCACCACTCCTCATGTGTCTTATCATATACATGTATAATAATCCCTGGCATGGACTTGAGCTGTTCATTTCACCACTCCTCATGTGTCTTATCATATACATGTATAATAATCCCTGGCATCATCTTGTGCTGTTCATTTCACCACTCCTCGTGTGTCTTATCATATACATGTATAATAATCCCTGGCATGATCTTGTGCTGTTCATTTCACCACTCCTCATGTGCCTTATCATATACATGTATAATAATTACTGGTGTGGCCTTGTGCTGTTCATTTCACCACTCCTCATGTGTCTTATCATATACATGTATAATAATCCCTGGCATGGTCTTGAGCTGTTCATTTCACCACTCCTCATGTGTCTTATCATATACATGTATAATAATCCCTGGCGTCATCTTGTGCTGTTCATTTCACCACTCCTTGTGTGTCTTATCATATACATGTATAATAATCCCTGGCGTCATCTTGTGCTGTTCATTTCACCACTCCTCGTGTGTCTTATCATATACATGTATAATAATCACTGGCATGGTCTTGAGCTTTTCATTTCACCACTCCTCATGTGTCTTATCATATACATGTATAAAAATCACTGGCGTCATCTTGTGCTGCTCATTTCACCACTCCTCATGTGTCTTATCATATACATGTATAATAATCACTGACGTGGCCTTGAGCTGTTCATTTCACCACTCTTCATCTGTCTTATCATATACATGTATAATAATCACTGGCGTGGCCTTGAGCTGTTCATTTCACCACTCTTCATCTGTCTTATCATATACATGTATAATAATCCCTGGCTTGGTCTTGTGCTGTTCATTTCACCACTCCTCATGTGTCTTATCATATACATGTATAATAATCACTGGCATGGCCTTGAGCTGTTCATTTCACCCCTCTTCATCTGTCTTATCATATACATGTATAATAATCCCTGGCGTGGTCTTTTGCTGTTCATTTCACCACTCCTCACGTGTCTTATCATATACATGTATAATAATCCCTGGCATGGTCTTGAACTGCTCATTTCACCACTCCACATGTGTCTTATCATATACATGTATAATAATCCCGGGTGTGGTCTTGTGCTGTTCATTTCACCACTCTTCATCTGTCTTATCATATACATGTATAATAATCCCTGACATGATCTTGTGCTGTTCATTTCACCACTCCTCGTATGTCTTATCATATACATGTATAATAATCCCTGGCATGGTCTTGTGCGGTTCATTTCACCACTCCACATGTGTCTTATCATATACATGTATAATAATCCCTGGCGTCATCTTATGCTGTTCATTTCACCACTCCTCATGTGTCTTATCATATACATGTATAATAATTACTGGCATGGCCATGAGCTATTCATTTCACCCCTCCTCATGTGTCTTATCATATACATGTATAATAATCCCTGGCATGGTCTTGAACTGCTCATTTCACCACTCCACATGTGTCTTATCATATACATGTATAATAATCCCGGGTGTGGTCTTGTGCTGTTCATTTCACCACTCTTCATCTGTCTTATCATATACATATATAATAATCCCTGGCATGGTCTTGTGCTGTTCATTTCACCACTCCACATGTGTCTTATCATATACATGTATAATAATCCCTGGTGTCATCTTGTGCTGTTCATTTCACCACTCCTCATGTGTCTTATCATATACATGTATAATAATTACTGGCGTGGCCATGAGCTGTTCATTTCACCACTCTTCATCTGTCTTATCATATACATGTATAATAATCACTGGCATGGCCTTGAGCTGTTCATTTCACCCCTCTTCATCTGTCTTATCATATACATGTATAATAATCCCTGGCGTGGCCTTGTGCTGTTCATTTCACCACTCCTCGTGTCTTATCATATACATGTATAATAATCCCTGGCATGGTCTTGAGCTGTTCATTTCACCACTCCTCATGTGTCTTATCATATACATGTATAATAATCACTGGCGTGGTCTTGAGCTGTTCATTTCACCACTCCTCATGTGTCTTATCATATACATGTATAATAATCCCTGGCATGGTCTTTTGCTGTTCATTTCACCACTCCTCGTGTGTCTTATCATATACATGTATAATAATCCCTGGCATGGTCTTTTGCTGTTCATTTCACCACTCCTCGTGTGTCTTATCATATACATGTATAATAATCCCTGGCATGGTCTTTTGCTGTTCATTTCACCACTCCTCGTGTGTCTTATCATATACATGTATAATAATCCCTGGCATGGTCTTTTGCTGTTCATTTCACCACTCCTCGTGTGTCTTATCATATACATGTATAATAATCCCTGGCATGATCTTGAACTGCTCATTTCACCACTCCACATGTGTCTTATCATATACATGTATAATAATCACTGCCGTGGTCTTGTGCTGTTCATTTCACCACTCATCTGTTTTATCATATACATGTATAATAATCACTGGCGTGGCCTTGAGCTGTTCATTTCACCACTCCTCATGTATCTTATCATATACATGTATAATAATCCCGGGTGTGGTCTTGTGCTGTTCATTTCACCACTCTTCATCTGTCTTATCATATACATGTATAATAATCCCTGACATGATCTTGTGCTGTTCATTTCACCACTCCTTGTGTGTCTTATCATATATATGTATAATAATCCCTGGCATGGTCTTGTGCCATTCATTTCACCACTCCACATGTGTCTTATCATATACATGTATAATAATCCCTGGTGTCATCTTGTGCGGTTCATTTCACCACTCCACATGTGTCTTATCATATACATGTATAATAATCCCTGGCATCATCTTGTGCTGTTCATTTCACCACTCCTCATGTGTCTTATCATATACATGTATAATAATCCCTGGCATCATCTTGTGCTGTTCATTTCACCACTCCTCATGTGTCTTATCATATACATGTATAATAATTACTGGCGTGGCCATGAGCTGTTCATTTCACCACTCTTCATCTGTCTTATCATATACATGTATAATAATCACTGGCATGGCCTTGAGCTGTTCATTTCACCCCTCTTCATCTGTCTTATCATATACATGTATAATAATCCCTGGCGTGGTCTTGTGCTGTTCATTTCACCACTCCTCATGTGTCTTATCATATACATGTATAATAATCCCTGGCGTGGTCTTGTGCTGTTCATTTCACCACTCCACATGTGTCTTATCATATACATGTATAATAATCCCTGGCATGGTCTTTTGCTGTTCATTTCACCACTCCTCATGTGTCTTATCATATACATGTATAATAATCCCTGGCATTGTCTTGTGCTGTTCATTTCACCACTCCTCATGTGTCTTATCATATACATGTATAATAATCCCTGGCATCATCTTGTGCTGTTCATTTCACCACTCCTCATGTGTCTTATCATATACATGTATAATAATCCCTGGCATTGTCTTGTGCTGTTCATTTCACCACTCCTCATGTGTCTTATCATATACATGTATAATAATCCCTGGCATTGTCTTGAGCTTTTCATTTCACCACTCCTCGAGTGCCTTATCATATTCATGTATAATAATCCCTGGCATGGTCTTGAGCTTTTCATTTCACCACTCCTCGTGTGCCTTATCATATTCATGTATAATAATCCCTGGCATCTTGTGCTGTTCATTTCACCACTCCTCATGTATCTTATCATATACATGTATAATAATTACTGGCGTGGCCATGAGCTGTTCATTTCACCACTCTTCATCTGTCTTATCATATACATGTATAATAATCCCTGGCATGGTCTTGAGCTGCTCATTTCACCACTCCACATGTGTCTTATCATATACATGTATAATAATCCCTGGCATGGTCTTTTGCTGTTCATTTCACCACTCCTCATGTGTCTTATCATATACATGTATAACAATCCCTGGCATGGTCTTGTGCTGTTCATTTCACCGCTCATCTGTTTTATCATATACATGTATAATAATCACTGGCATGGCCTTGAGCTGTTCATTTACCAACTCCTCGTGTGTCTTATAATATACATGTATAATAATCCCTGGCATGGTCTTGAGCTGTTCATTTCACCACTCCTCATGTGTCTTATCATATACATGTATAATAATCCCTGGCGTCATCTTGTACTGTTCATTTCACCACTCCTCGTGTGTCTTATCATATACATGTATAATAATCCCTGGCATGATCTTGTGCTGTTCATTTCACCACTCCTCATGTGTCTTATCATATACATGTATAATAATTACTGGCGTGGCCTTGTGCTGTTCAATTCACCACTCCTCATGTGTCTTATCATATACATGTATAATAATCCCTGGCATGATCTTGTGCTGTTCATTTCACCACTCCTCATGTGTCTTATCATATACATGTATAATAATTACTGGTGTGGCCTTGTGCTGTTCATTTCACCACTCATCATGTGTCTTATCATATACATGTATAATAATCCCTGGCATGATCTTGTGCTGTTCATTTCACCACTCCTCGTGTGTCTTATCATATACATGTATAATTCCTGGCATGGTCTTGAGCTGTTCATTTCACCACTCCTCATGTGTCTTATCATATACATGTATAATAATCCCTGGCATCATCTTGTGCTGTTCATTTCACCACTCCTCATGTGTCTTATCATATACATGTATAATAATCACTGGCATGGTCTTGTGCTGTTCATTTCACCACTCCTCATGTGTCTTATCATATACATGTGTAATAATCCCTGGCATGGTCTTGTGCTGTTCATTTCACCACTCCTCATGTGTCTTATCATATACATGTATAATAATCACTGGCGTCATCTTGTGCTGTTCATTTCACCACTCCTCGTGTGTCTTATCATATACATGTATAATAATCCCTGGCGTGGTCTTGTGCTGTTCATTTCACCACTCCTCATGTGTCTTATCATATACATGTATAATAATCCCTGGCATTGTCTTGTGCTGTTCATTTCACCACTCCTCATGTGTCTTATCATATACATGTATAATAATCCCTGGCATGGCCTTGAGCTGTTCATTTCACCCCTCTTCATCTGTTTTATCATATACATGTATAATAATCACTGGCATGGCCTTGTGCTGTTCATTTCACAACTCCACATGTGTCTTATCATATACATGTATAATAATCCCTGGCATGGTCTTGTGCTGTTCATTTCACCACTCCACATGTGTCTTATCATATACATGTATAATAATCACTGGCGGGTCTTGTGCTGTTCATTTCACCACTCCTCATGTGTCTTATCATATACATGTATAATAATCCCTGGCATGGTCTTGTGCTGTTCATTTCACCACTCATCTGTCTTATCATATACATGTATAATAATCCCTGGCGGGTCTTGTGCTGTTCATTTCACCACTCCTCATGTGTCTTATCATATGCATGTATAATAATCCCTGGCGTGGCCTTGAGCTGTTCATTTCACCACTCCTCATGTGTCTTATCATATACATGTATAATAATCACTGGCATGGCCTTGAGCTGTTCATTTCACCACTCCTCGTGTGTCTTATCATATACATGTATAATAATCACTGGCATGGTCTTGAGCTTTTCATTTCACCCCTCCTCATGTGTCTTATCATATACATGTATAAAAATCCCTGGCTTGGTCTTGTACTGTTAATTTCACCACTCCTCATGTGTCTTATCATATACATGTATAATAATCCCTGGCATCATCTTGTGCTGTTCATTTCACCACTCCTCATGTGTCTTATCATATACATGTATAATAATCACTGGCATTGTCTTGAGCTTTTCATTTCACCACTCCTTGTGTGTCTTATCATATACATGTATAATAATCCCTGGCATGGTCTTGAGCTTTTCATTTCACCCCTCCTCATGTGTCTTATCATATACATGTATAAAAATCCCTGGCTTGGTCTTGTACTGTTAATTTCACCACTCCTCATGTGTCTTATCATATACATGTATAATAATCACTGGCATGGCCTTGAGCTGTTCATTTCACCACTCCTCATGTGTCTTATCATATACGTGTATAATAATCCCTGGTGTCATCTTGTGCTGTTCATTTCACCACTCCTCATGTGTCTTATCATATACATGTATAATAATCCCTGGCATGGACTTGAGCTGTTCATTTCACCACTCCTCATGTGTCTTATCATATACATGTATAATAATCCCTGGCGTCATCTTGTGCTGTTCATTTCACCACTCCTCGTGTGTCTTATCATATACATGTATAATAATCCCTGGCATGATCTTGTGCTGTTCATTTCACCACTCCTCATGTGTCTTATCATATACATGTATAATAATTACTGGTGTGGCCTTGTGCTGTTCATTTCACCACTCCTCATGTGTCTTATCATATACATGTATAATAATCCCTGGCATGGTCTTGAGCTGTTCATTTCACCACTCCTCATGTGTCTTATCATATACATGTATAATAATCCCTGGCGTCATCTTGTGCTGTTCATTTCACCACTCCTCGTGTGTCTTATCATATACATGTATAATAATCACTGGCATCTTGTGCTGTTCATTTCACCACTCCTCGTGTGTCTTATCATATACATGTATAATAATCACTGGCATGGTCTTGAGCTTTTCATTTCACCACTCCTCATGTGTCTTATCATATACATGTATAAAAATCACTGGCATCATCTTGTGCTGCTCATTTCACCACTCCTCATGTGTCTTATCATATACATGTATAATAATCACTGACGTGGCCTTGAGCTGTTCATTTCACCACTCTTCATCTGTCTTATCATATACATGTATAATAATCACTGGCGTGGCCTTGAGCTGTTCATTTCACCACTCTTCATCTGTCTTATCATATACATGTATAATAATCCCTGGCTTGGTCTTGTGCTGTTCATTTCACCCCTCCTCATGTGTCTTATCATATACATGTATAAAAATCCCTGGCTTGGTCTTGTACTGTTAATTTCACCACTCCTCATGTGTCTTATCATATACATGTATAATAATCACTGGCATGGCCTTGAGCTGTTCATTTCACCACTCCTCATGTGTCTTATCATATACATGTATAATAATCCCTGGCGTCATCTTGTGCTGTTCATTTCACCACTCCTCATGTGTCTTATCATATACATGTATAATAAACCCTGGCATGGACTTGAGCTGTTCATTTCACCACTCCTCATGTGTCTTATCATATACATGTATAATAATCCCTGGCGTCATCTTGTGCTGTTCATTTCACCACTCCTCGTGTGTCTTATCATATACATGTATAATATTCCCTGGCATGATCTTGTGCTGTTCATTTCACCACTCCTCATGTGTCTTATCATATACATGTATAATAATTACTGGTGTGGCCTTGTGCTGTTCATTTCACCACTCCTCATGTGTCTTATCATATACATGTATAATAATCCCTGGCATGGTCTTGAGCTGTTCATTTCACCACTCCTCATGTGTCTTATCATATACATGTATAATAATCCCTGGCGTCATCTTGTGCTGTTCATTTCACCACTCCTCGTGTGTCTTATCATATACATGTATAATAATCCCTGGTGTCATCTTGTGCTGTTCATTTCACCACTCCTCGTGTGTCTTATCATATACATGTATAATAATCACTGGCATGGTCTTGAGCTTTTCATTTCACCACTCCTCATGTGTCTTATCATATACATGTATAAAAATCACTGGCGTCATCTTGAGCTGCTCATTTCACCACTCCTCATGTGTCTTATCATATACATGTATAATAATCACTGACGTGGCCTTGAGCTGTTCATTTCACCACTCTTCATCTGTCTTATCATATACATGTATAATAATCACTGGCGTGGCCTTGAGCTGTTCATTTCACCACTCTTCATCTGTCTTATCATATACATGTATAATAATCCCTGGCTTGGTCTTGTGCTGTTCATTTCACCACTCCTCATGTGTCTTATCATATACATGTATAATAATCACTGGCATGGCCTTGAGCTGTTCATTTCACCCCTCTTCATCTGTCTTATCATATACATGTATAATAATCCCTGGCATGGTCTTGAACTGCTCATTTCACCACTCCACATGTGTCTTATCATATACATGTATAATAATCCCGGGTGTGGTCTTGTGCTGTTCATTTCACCACTCTTCATCTGTCTTATCATATACATGTATAATAATCCCTGACATGATCTTGTGCTGTTCATTTCACCACTCCTCGTGTGTCTTATCATATACATGTATAATAATCCCTGGCATGGTCTTGTGCTGTTCATTTCACCACTCCACATGTGTCTTATCATATACATGTATAATAATCCCTGGCGTCATCTTGTGCTGTTCATTTCACCACTCCTCATGTGTCTTATCATATACATGTATAATAATTACTGGCATGGCCATGAGCTATTCATTTCACCCCTCCTCATGTGTCTTATCATATACATGTATAATAATCCCTGGCATGGTCTTGAACTGCTCATTTCACCACTCCACATGTGTCTTATCATATACATGTATAATAATCCCGGGTGTGGTCTTGTGCTGTTCATTTCACCACTCTTCATCTGTCTTATCATATACATATATAATAATCCCTGGCATGGTCTTGTGCTGTTCATTTCACCACTCCACATGTGTCTTATCATATACATGTATAATAATCCCTGGTGTCATCTTGTGCTGTTCATTTCACCACTCCTCATGTGTCTTATCATATACATGTATAATAATTACTGGCGTGGCCATGAGCTGTTCATTTCACCACTCTTCATCTGTCTTATCATATACATGTATAATAATCACTGGCATGGCCTTGAGCTGTTCATTTCACCCTCTTCATCTGTCTTATCATATACATGTATAATAATCCCATGGCCTTGTGCTGTTCATTTCACCACTCCTCGTGTCTTATCATATACATGTATAATAATCCCTGGCATGGTCTTGAGCTGTTCATTTCACCACTCCTCATGTGTCTTATCATATACATGTATAATAATCACTGGCGTGGTCTTGAGCTGTTCATTTCACCACTCCTCATGTGTCTTATCATATACATGTATAATAATCCCTGGCATGGTCTTTTGCTGTTCATTTCACCACTCCTCGTGTGTCTTATCATATACATGTATAATAATCCCTGGCATGGTCTTTTGCTGTTCATTTCACCACTCCTCGTGTGTCTTATCATATACATGTATAATAATCCCTGGCATGGTCTTTTGCTGTTCATTTCACCACTCCTCGTGTGTCTTATCATATACATGTATAATAATCCCTGGCATGGTCTTTTGCTGTTCATTTCACCACTCCTCGTGTGTCTTATCATATACATGTATAATAATCCCTGGCATGATCTTGAACTGCTCATTTCACCACTCCACATGTGTCTTATATACATGTATAATAATCACTGCCGTGGTCTTGTGCTGTTCATTTCACCACTCATCTGTTTTATCATATACATGTATAATAATCACTGGCGTGGCCTTGAGCTGTTCATTTCACCACTCCTCATGTATCTTATCATATACATGTATAATAATCCCGGGTGTGGTCTTGTGCTGTTCATTTCACCACTCTTCATCTGTCTTATCATATACATGTATAATAATCCCTGGCATCATCTTGTGCTGTTCATTTTACCACTCCTCATGTGTCTTATCATATACATGTATAATAATCCCTGGCATTGTCTTGTGCTGTTCATTTCACCACTCCTCATGTGTCTTATCATATACATGTATAATAATCCCTGGCATTGTCTTGAGCTTTTCATTTCACCACTCCTCGTGTGCCTTATCATATTCATGTATAATAATCCCTGGCATGGTCTTGAGCTTTTCATTTCACCACTCCTCGTGTGCCTTATCATATTCATGTATAATAATCCCTGGCGTCATCTTGTGCTGTTCATTTCACCACTCCTCATGTATCTTATCATATACATGTATAATAATTACTGGCGTGGCCATGAGCTGTTCATTTCACCACTCTTCATCTGTCTTATCATATACATGTATAATAATCCCTGGCATGGTCTTGAGCTGCTCATTTCACCACTCCACATGTGTCTTATCATATACATGTATAATAATCCCTGGCATGGTCTTTTGCTGTTCATTTCACCACTCCTCATGTGTCTTATCATATACATGTATAATAATCCCTGGCATGGTCTTGTGCTGTTCATTTCACCGCTCATCTGTTTTATCATATACATGTATAATAATCACTGGCATGGCCTTGAGCTGTTCATTTACCAACTCCTCGTGTGTCTTATCATATACATGTATAATAATCCCTGGCATGGTCTTGAGCTGTTCATTTCACCACTCCTCATGTGTCTTATCATATACATGTATAATAATCCCTGGCGTCATCTTGTACTGTTCATTTCACCACTCCTCGTGTGTCTTATCATATACATGTATAATAATCCCTGGCATGATCTTGTGCTGTTCATTTCACCACTCCTCATGTGTCTTATCATACATGTATAATAATTACTGGCCTGGCCTTGTGCTGTTCATTTCACCACTCCTCATGTGTCTTATCATATACATGTATAATAATCCCTGGCATGATCTTGTGCTGTTCATTTCACCACTCCTCATGTGTCTTATCATATACATGTATAATAATTACTGGTGTGGCCTTGTGCTGTTCATTTCACCACTCATCATGTGTCTTATCATATACATGTATAATAATCCCTGGCATGATCTTGTGCTGTTCATTTCACCACTCCTCGTGTGTCTTATCATATACATGTATAATAATTCCTGGCATGGTCTTGAGCTGTTCATTTCACCACTCCTCATGTGTCTTATCATATACATGTATAATAATCCCTGGCATCATCTTGTGCTGTTCATTTCACCACTCCTCATGTGTCTTATCATATACATGTATAATAATCACTGGCATGGTCTTGTGCTGTTCATTTCACCACTCCTCATGTGTCTTATCATATACATGTGTAATAATCCCTGGCATGGTCTTGTGCTGTTCATTTCACCACTCCTCATGTGTCTTATCATATACATGTATAATAATCACTGGCGTCATCTTGTGCTGTTCATTTCACCACTCCTGTGTCTTATCATATACATGTATAATAATCCCTGGCGGGTCTTGTGCTGTTCATTTCACCACTCCTCATGTGTCTTATCATATACATGTATAATAATCCCTGGCATTGTCTTGTGCTGTTCATTTCACCACTCCTCATGTGTCTTATCATATACATGTATAATAATCCTGGCATGGCCTTGAGCTGTTCATTTCACCCCTCTTCATCTGTTTTATCATATACATGTATAATAATCACTGGCATGGCCTTGTGCTGTTCATTTCACAACTCCACATGTGTCTTATCATATACATGTATAATAATCCCTGGCATGGTCTTGTGCTGTTCATTTCACCACTCCACATGTGTCTTATCATATACATGTATAATAATCACTGGCGGGTCTTGTGCTGTTCATTTCACCACTCCTCATGTGTCTTATCATATACATGTATAATAATCCCTGGCATGGTCTTGTGCTGTTCATTTCACCACTCATCTGTCTTATCATATACATGTATAATAATCCCTGGCGGGTCTTGTGCTGTTCATTTCACCACTCCTCATGTGTCTTATCATATGCATGTATAATAATCCTGGCGTGGCCTTGAGCTGTTCATTTCACCACTCCTCATGTGTCTTATCATATACATGTATAATAATCACTGGCATGGCCTTGAGCTGTTCATTTCACCACTCCTCGTGTGTCTTATCATATACATGTATAATAATCACTGGCATGGTCTTGAGCTTTTCATTTCACCCTCCTCATGTGTCTTATCATATACATGTATAAAAATCCCTGGCTTGGTCTTGTACTGTTAATTTCACCACTCCTCATGTGTCTTATCATATACATGTATAATAATCCCTGGCATCATCTTGTGCTGTTCATTTCACCACTCCTCATGTGTCTTATCATATACATGTATAATAATCACTGGCATTGTCTTGAGCTTTTCATTTCACCACTCCTTGTGTGTCTTATCATATACATGTATAATAATCCCTGGCATGGTCTTGAGCTTTTCATTTCACCCCTCCTCATGTGTCTTATCATATACATGTATAAAAATCCCTGGCTTGGTCTTGTACTGTTAATTTCACCACTCCTCATGTGTCTTATCATATACATGTATAATAATCACTGGCATGGCCTTGAGCTGTTCATTTCACCACTCCTCATGTGTCTTATCATATACATGTATAATAATCCCTGGCGTCATCTTGTGCTGTTCATTTCACCACTCCTCATGTGTCTTATCATATACATGTATAATAATCCCTGGCATGGACTTGAGCTGTTCATTTCACCACTCCTCATGTGTCTTATCATATACATGTATAATAATCCCTGGCGTCATCTTGTGCTGTTCATTTCACCACTCCTCGTGTGTCTTATCATATACATGTATAATAATCCCTGGCATGATCTTGTGCTGTTCATTTCACCACTCCTCATGTGTCTTATCATATACATGTATAATAATTACTGGTGTGGCCTTGTGCTGTTCATTTCACCACTCCTCATGTGTCTTATCATATACATGTATAATAATCCCTGGCATGGTCTTGAGCTGTTCATTTCACCACTCCTCATGTGTCTTATCATATACATGTATAATAATCCCTGGCGTCATCTTGTGCTGTTCATTTCACCACTCCTCGTGTGTCTTATCATATACATGTATAATAATCCCTGGCGTCATCTTGTGCTGTTCATTTCACCACTCCTCGTGTGTCTTATCATATACATGTATAATAATCACTGGCATGGTCTTGAGCTTTTCATTTCACCACTCCTCATGTGTCTTATCATATACATGTATAAAAATCACTGGCATCTTGTGCTGCTCATTTCACCACTCCTCATGTGTCTTATCATATACATGTATAATAATCACTGACGTGGCCTTGAGCTGTTCATTTCACCACTCTTCATCTGTCTTATCATATACATGTATAATAATTACTGGCGTGGCCTTGAGCTTTTCATTTCACCACTCTTCATCTGTCTTATCATATACATGTATAATAATCCCTGGCTTGGTCTTGTGCTGTTCATTTCACCACTCCTCATGTGTCTTATCATATACATGTATAATAATCACTGGCATGGCCTTGAGCTGTTCATTTCACCCCTCTTCATCTGTCTTATCATATACATGTATAATAATCCCTGGCATGGTCTTGAACTGCTCATTTCACCACTCCACATGTGTCTTATCATATACATGTATAATAATCCCGGGTGTGGTCTTGTGCTGTTCATTTCACCACTCTTCATCTGTCTTATCATATACATGTATAATAATCCCTGACATGATCTTGTGCTGTTCATTTCACCACTCCTCGTGTGTCTTATCATATACATGTATAATAATCCCTGGCATGGTCTTGTGCTGTTCATTTCACCACTCCACATGTGTCTTATCATATACATGTATAATAATCCCTGGCGTCATCTTGTGCTGTTCATTTCACCACTCCTCATGTCTTATCATATACATGTATAATAATTACTGGCATGGCCATGAGCTATTCATTTCACCCCTCCTCATGTGTCTTATCATATACATGTATAATAATCCCTGGCATGGTCTTGAACTGCTCATTTCACCACTCCACATGTGTCTTATCATATACATGTATAATAATCCCGGGTGTGGTCTTGTGCTGTTCATTTCACCACTCTTCATCTGTCTTATCATATACATATATAATAATCCCTGGCATGGTCTTGTGCTGTTCATTTCACCACTCCACATGTGTCTTATCCTATACATGTATAATAATCCCTGGTGTCATCTTGTGCTGTTCATTTCACCACTCCTCATGTGTCTTATCATATACATGTATAATAATCCCTGGCATGGTCTTGAGCTGTTCATTTCACCACTCCTCATGTGTCTTATCATATACATGTATAATAATCACTGGCGTGGTCTTGAGCTGTTCATTTCACCACTCCTCATGTGTTTTATCATATACATGTATAATAATCCCTGGCATGGTCTTTTGCTGTTCATTTCACCACTCCTCGTGTGTCTTATCATATACATGTATAATAATCCCTGGCATGGTCTTTTGCTGTTCATTTCACCACTCCTCGTGTGTCTTATCATATACATGTATAATAATCCCTGGCATGGTCTTTTGCTGTTCATTTCACCACTCCTCGTGTGTCTTATCATATACATGTATAATAATCCCTGGCATGGTCTTTTGCTGTTCATTTCACCACTCCTCGTGTGTCTTATCATATACATGTATAATAATCCCTGGCATGATCTTGAACTGCTCATTTCACCACTCCACATGTGTCTTATATACATGTATAATAATCACTGCCGTGGTCTTGTGCTGTTCATTTCACCACTCATCTGTTTTATCATATACATGTATAATAATCACTGGCGTGGCCTTGAGCTGTTCATTTCACCACTCCTCATGTATCTTATCATATACATGTATAATAATCCCGGGTGTGGTCTTGTGCTGTTCATTTCACCACTCTTCATCTGTCTTATCATATACATGTATAATAATCCCTGACATGATCTTGTGCTGTTCATTTCACCACTCCTTGTGTGTCTTATCATATATATGTATAATAATCCCTGGCATGGTCTTGTGCCATTCATTTCACCACTCCACATGTGTCTTATCATATACATGTATAATAATCCCTGGTGTCATCTTGTGCTGTTCATTTCACCACTCCACATGTGTCTTATCATATACATGTATAATAATCCCTGGCATCATCTTGTGCTGTTCATTTCACCACTCCTCATGTGTCTTATCATATACATGTATAATAATCCCTGGCATCATCTTGTGCTGTTCATTTCACCACTCCTCATGTGTCTTATCATATACATGTATAATAATTACTGGTGTGGCCATGAGCTGTTCATTTCACCACTCTTCATCTGTCTTATCATATACATGTATAATAATCACTGGCATGGCCTTGAGCTGTTCATTTCACCCTCTTCATCTGTCTTATCATATACATGTATAATAATCCCTGGCGTGGTCTTGTGCTGTTCATTTCACCACTCCTCATGTGTCTTATCATATACATGTATAATAATCCCTGGCGTGGTCTTGTGCTGTTTATTTCACCACTCCACATGTGTCTTATCATATACATGTATAATAATCCCTGGCATGGTCTTTTGCTGTTCATTTCACCACTCCTCATGTGTCTTATCATATACATGTATAATAATCCCTGGCATTGTCTTGTGCTGTTCATTTCACCACTCCTCATGTGTCTTATCATATACATGTATAATAATCCCTGGCATCATCTTGTGCTGTTCATTTCACCACTCCTCATGTGTCTTATCATATACATGTATAATAATCCCTGGCATTGTCTTGTGCTGTTCATTTCACCACTCCTCATGTGTCTTATCATATACATGTATAATAATCCCTGGCATTGTCTTGAGCTTTTCATTTCACCACTCCTCGTGTGCCTTATCATATTCATGTATAATAATCCCTGGCATGGTCTTGAGCTTTTCATTTCACCACTCCTCGTGTGCCTTATCATATTCATGTATAATAATCCCTGGCGTCATCTTGTGCTGTTCATTTCACCACTCCTCATGTATCTTATCATATACATGTATAATAATTACTGGCGTGGCCATGAGCTGTTCATTTCACCACTCTTCATCTGTCTTATCATATACATGTATAATAATCCCTGGCATGGTCTTGAGCTGCTCATTTCACCACTCCACATGTGTCTTATCATATACATGTATAATAATCCCTGGCATGGTCATTTGCTGTTCATTTCACCACTCCTCATGTGTCTTATCATATACATGTATAATAATCCCTGGCATGGTCTTGTGCTGTTCATTTCACCACTCCACATGTGTCTTATCATATACATGTATAATAATCCCTGGCGTCATCTTGTGCTGTTCATTTCACCACTCCTCATGTGTCTTATCATATACATGTATAATAATCACTGGTATGGTCTTGAGCTGTTCATTTCACCACTTCACATGTGTCTTATCATATACATGTATAATAATCCCTGGCATGGTCTTGTGCTGTTCATTTCACCACTCCACATGTGTCTTATCATATACATGTATAATAATCACTGGTATGGTCTTGAGCTGTTCATTTCACCCCTCCTCATGTGTCTTATCATATACATGTATAATAATCCCTGGCGTGGCCTTGAGCTGTTCATTTCACCCCTCCTCATGTGTCTTATCATATACATGTATAATAATCCCTGGCATGGTCTTGTGCTGTTCATTTCACCACTCCTCATGTGTCTTATCATATACATGTATAATAATTACTGGCGTGGCCTTGAGCTGTTCATTTCACCCCTCTTCATCTGTCTTATCATATACATGTATAATAATCCATGGCATGGTCTTGAGCTGCTCATTTCACCACTCCTCATGTGTCTTATCATATACATGTATAATAATCCCTGGCGTCATCTTGTGCTGTTCATTTCACCACTCCTCATGTGTCTTATCATATACATGTATAATAATCCCTGGCATGGTCTTGTGCTGTTCATTTCACCACTCCTCGTGTGTCTTATCATATACATGTGTAATAATCCCTGGCTTGGTCTTGTGCTGTTCATTTCACCACTCCACATGTGTCTTATCATATACATGTATAATAATCACTGGCATGGCCTTGAGCTGCTCATTTCACCACTCCTCATGTGTCTTATCATATACATGTATAATAATCCCTGGCATGGTCTTGTGCTGTTCATTTCACCACTCCACATGTGTCTTATCATATACATGTATAATAATCCCTGGTATGGCCTTGTGCTGTTCATTTCACCACTCCTCATGTGTCTTATCATATACATGTATAATAATCCCTGGCATGGTCTTGTGCTGTTCATTTCACCACTCCTCATGTGTCTTATCATATACAGTTATAATAATCCCTGGTATGGCCTTGTGCTGTTCATTTCACCACTCCACATGTGTCTTATCATATACATGTATAATAATCCCTGGCATGGTCTTGTGCTGTTCATTTCACCACTCCTCATGTGTCTTATCATATACAGTTATAATAATCCCTGGTATGGCCTTGTGCTGTTCATTTCACCACTCCACATGTGTCTTATCATATACATGTATAATAATCCCTGGCGTCATCTTGTGCTGTTCATTTCACCACTCCTCATGTCTTAGACACAATGCAGTTCATTGCTGGATCACTGACAGTATATTCTTAGAAAAAGTCAGAGGAGGGGATTGAATTGGCAAATACAGTCAAAGGTTAGACGGTCCTGCAGCTGAGGGCACAAGTAACATTGATACAAAAGTAATAATCTCTTTAAGTATGAGACAGTGAGATGGGCTGCTTATGATATAAAAGTGATAATATCTTTAAAGTATGAGACAGTGAGATGGGCTGCTTATGATATAAAAGTAATAATCTCTTTAATTATGAGACAGTGAGATGGGCTGCTTATGATATAAAAGTAATAATCTCTTTAATTATGAGACAGTGAGATGGGCTGCTTATGATATAAAAGTGATAATATCTTTAAGTATGAGACAGTGAGATGTGTTGCTTATGATACAAAAAAGTAATAATCACTTTAGTTAAAGGATAAGAGAGTGAGATGGGCTGCTTAAGACATAAAAGTAATAATATCTTTAAAGTATGAGACAGTGAGATGGGCTGCTTATGATGCAAAAGTAATAATCTATTCAGTTAGAGGGTGAGACAGTGAGATGGGCTGCTTATGCAGATGATTCTTGCATCACTGTGATGACAGTGACCCAGGTTTAGTAGTGAGCCCTGGATACTCAAGAGCCAGATGATTCATAGGTTCATAGATTAGTACTAGGCTAACTGCCCTTGCGAGCCATTTTTTAAGCCTAGTCAATTATTCCCCGTGAGATTCAAACCCTGTACCTTGAGTTTGTAAGGCAAACACCTTAACCATTAGGCCATCCTCCCAACCCTAGTGCCTAGTGTAGATATAAAGCCAAGGCCACTGGTGACATAGTTCGACACAGACTCCCTGTATCAGAGTAGCCAGTCTGACTAAGGTAGCTATTCTACGGCAAAATGGCTACCTAAATAGTTTTTTTTTTTCAAGATGTTTCTCTGCTACTCACGTAGGACATCTGGCAGTTTAACACAGCAAATCAAAGCTATATGTGTTATCATTCTGAATACCTGGGTTTAAGCATCTTTATCTGTATTTGCCAAGCAACTCACTTTACAGACAGTGGTACTGCCTTCCCTCTAAAAATATTTATGCATTCAGTTATTTGTTATAAACATTTATTCAATATTTTATTTATGCAGTCCTCAGTATGTAACTAAATGGCAACATAACCTTTCAGCACTTCAAGCATTCTCTGTCGGTGTTCCCCAAGGGTCAATTCTCGGCTCCCCTCTATTTAATATTTTCATAAATAAACTTCATACTGCTATAACACTTGCCACTCTCATACAACATGCTGACAATTCAACCCTAATCTGCTCTGCCCCATCCAGAATAAAATTATAGGAAATCACTTAAAAATCTTCACTGACATTGAAATATGCCAAAAAATATTATCCTGCTGCTTAATTAAAAAAAAAACAAGCTTATGCTATTTACTCCAAAACAGCATCTTAACAGAAGCACACATTTCATATTACCTCAAGTACTAACACAAAAATAAAAAAACAAAAGCCAAACTAAACTACTTGAAGTAAAAATAGATGACATCCTCAAATGTCATCACCACATACTTCATTCCATCAGGAAAACTCACCAAAATCTCAGCTCCCTCCATAGGGCTAAACACTACCTTTCAGATCAAGAAAGGATTACCTTAGTAGCAACATACCTCCTTCCTTCTTTGTTATATGTTTTTCCTATTCTTACAAATATCAGCACTCAGTATAAAACTAAATTAGCCTCCTGTTACTACAAAATAGCTAAATCTGCAACCAACCAACCTTATAAAACTCACCACTGCCTTGTATTAGAACAATTAAACTGACTTGAACTCCCACACCAGTTGACACACTCACAACTAATCATTGGCCACAACCTATTGTACTCTCCAGACAAATGCCCAAGATTATAAAATACTCTACTGTAGTATTTACACATTACTTTTCTCCACTTCTTAGAGCCACTTTGTTTCCCATTCGTTTTGTGCCTTAGCGCTCCTCCTCATACGGCACGTATTTCCTAAACTCTTACTCTTCCCCCTTCTCTCACACCCCACTAACTACAGTTCCTCCTCTGCCCACTTAACTTCCTGCTCATTTGCATAACTCCTCCTTACATATCTCTCTCATCATTCTTAACCCACATTCTATTTGTCTTTCTACAAATTATTACTAAACTCAAAAACAACCCAGTCAGGTTTTGTCCTGCAGCCATCATGCTATACATGCATTACCTGTTATTGTATTTTATTTTTCTATTCAATAATTAGCCAGTTTATGTAAATTTCTCTCTTGTTTTTTGTGTTAAAATGTTACGGTCATGTAAGAAATATTTTAAAAAATCATATAAATAAGCTCATATTTTTACCCTGAAATTATAAATGTGCATCATGTGTAACTTAAATATGGAGCTTTTCTCTCCAGACCTCTGCTGAAAATGGGTTTCACCCAGTTGGACTTTTTCCAGTCAACAAAGACAAATAAATAAATTAAATAAAAGTGGTTGTAGTGAACAGTGAGAGTAGTTTGTAAAATATAAGCTAATAATACATTAAATAAAGAGTGTATTTTTGTATTTGAAGTAATTACAGTGCAAACAGCCATAAAAAGCAGAAAGTAGACTAAACTTCAATTCTACTCTTTAACATTAAAGTTACTGTACACATCTTGGAATTATCTTCTCTTAAATTTGCTTTAACATTTGAATTTTGCTCCCTTCCAATGGAATTATTGTTTGTAGATGTTTGCATTAAGGTAAGATCCTCTATGCCCCATTATTTTGATAAAATAGATTTGAGATCATAAATCCTCCTTCTATTGTCATCTTGGATGAATTTTAAGCAAGTCAATGACAAACTAATGTATTAGTAATATTCTATTCAACACAGTAAGACTGCTTTTCAAAGAGTTTTTTATAAGACAATAGTTTATAATCCAAGAGCATTTCTGATGCACTTCAGTGGTTGCTTATTTTTTCCATTTATTGGAAAAATATTCATCTGCTTAAGAACTTACTTCCCAAGGCCCGAAGGCTATTTATTCATGTTTTATAAGTGAAATGTTCATACAGAGTTCAAAGATGTAAAAGGTAAGAATTACAAAGTTACTCAGGAAATCCATAGTATGTACTTGTGGAATACTAAAGCCAGTCTAGGTGTCAAATTGTGACTGAACCTAGGTCAAGAATGTTTAAAAAGACAGATGATGTCATGCCTCTTAGGAACGTTTTCCAGAATTATGTATTGATTCAGATAAACATTACTGAAATGTTTAAAATAAATGTAATACAATGACTTGTGACATACCCTTACATATAAAAGCACAATGGCATAGGGGTAGGTATTATTCTTCAGAGCTCCATGGGTTCATAGGTTCATAAATTATTACTAGGTTAGCTGCTGTTGTGGGCCATTTTAAGCCTAGCCAATTACCCCATGTGAGAATCAAACCCTGCAAATTTTGTCTGTAAGGTAAACACCTTAACCATTATGGCAGGCTATCACCCTTGTGGTTGTGGTTCAGTTCTGACCTCAGATATCTATCATTACAAAGTTTCCATGTTGTCCTAGTGTCTGCATTATTTTTTCCAGACACTATGTTTTGTTTTATACTAGAAACCATGTGATTGATTGACAGTGCTAATCTATCCAAACATATATATTGCAGGTGCCATTAGTTATCAATTACTTATCAGTCACTATATGGCCCTATTCAAAACTAAAAAGTGTTTAAAAATGAAATGTCACTTTCCTACTGAACATATAATAATAACAATAACAATAACAATAACAATAACAATAACACTAACAATAACAATAACAATAACAATACCAATAACAATAACAATAACAACAACAATAATAATAACAATAACAATAACAATAATAATAATGCATACATACATACATACAATAATAATATAGATGCTGACGATGATATTCATTTTACATGCATACAGACAGAACCTGGTACAGAATATTTTTAGTCATTCTAGCCTGCCTGCTTGTCATCCCTAGTACTATGCAGTGATCCATCCTCATCTTCCGATTAGTCTGGCTGACTCATCTAGCTTATGCCCATTAAAAGCTTTTTACCATCAAGGGCATGAGCCCATTCCAGCCATCCATTACTCTCTCAGTGAGGTATTACCTTAGCTTAGTGCTTGAGACTAAACTGTATTAAAGTAACCTCTCTGTGTTATACATATGAGCCTTAACTGTGAAGCACTAAAGAATCCCTTCAAATCAGGAATCAGATAATCCTAAACACTGTTGTTCTATTGGGAGGCTTATCTAATTCCATTTAACTCATTCCCTCTTCCCCTCCCCAATATTTTTTTTTCAACCTTTATTAATTATCATCTACAATTTCTCCTCTGACTGATAAAAGATACATACATAAATATAAAGGGCTAAAAGCATTTACACTGCCTGCAACTTACTATCCATAGCAATAATCAAAAGCGTCCAGTTTCTCAGATTTTGAATTTTCTTTTTTTTAGTCTCTTATCACGTATGCCTATCTGCCATAACAAAAAGATTTTGGGGAACAAACGGGTGTAACTTAGGAAATGATTATTTTGAGCCTGGATCTAAGATGTTAATTGTCTAGACATAGTAAGCCTTACAAAGTTTAATGCTACTGGCTGCCACAAAAGCATTTGCTAGAACATGTAAATCAGAATATAAACCAACTGTATCAGAAATAATGCATATTGTACAAGAGATAAAACTAGAGTTGGAATCTTTAGAAAAGGGAATGAGAAACTTATGTAGAAATAAATGGAGTTTGTGTGAATAATACATGCAGAGCAATGCTCAGAAGGAGGAGACAGGTTTAAGGTAAGTGAAGAAATGAGCAATGTATGTAATGCTGCAGTCAATAATAATTCCTTAAAATAAAACATGTATTTATACTGCATGAAAATGTTACTGTGGTTTATTTTCTATTTTCTATTAATATAGTTGTACTTGTGCTGTATCTTAAAATCTGACATTTTAATAAAGATGCTTAAAACAAAATGTTAAAATAGACTTTAGCTTCTACCCTTCATGGTTGATTAAATCAGTTTTCAAATAATCATTTGACTTTTAGCCCCTAGCATGCAATATAGTATAAACATTAGATATTTATTTACTTGCATTTGCTAGCCAGTGTCAAAAATGGGTGAGCTCATTTTCAGTGCAATTACAGCGATAATACTCTCCAGTCAGTAGACAAAACATACAAATTAAATATAATCATTGATGTGCAAACTCAGCATCAGACCACCACAGCTCAATGGAACAGAAGAATTTACAAACTGTATGAAAATTAGCATCAGTAAAAAAGAAAATATAAGCTCTAAACGCCTGGTATAAGATAACCTGTAGAGCGCAAGAAAACAGAGCATAGAAGAACAAACGTTACATCAGTGATTCATAACCTGTGTTAGAAATGACAGTTGAGATGTATTCAACTAAGGATGTGGCTGTAATTGCTGGATGTGTGTGTGTGTGTGTGTGTGTGTGTGTGTGTGTGTGTGTGTGTGTGTGTGTGTGTGACTGCTGACATTACATACTTATATAATTTATATTTTGAATATGACACACTGGAACTACTCCAGGTGCAACTCACAGTTGGCAAGACACCTATCCAAGTTATAGCCAGCTATAGACCCCCCTCCATGACTCAGGACACCCAATTCTCTTACCTGGATCTACTTGACTCCATCAAGGTACAGCCTAACACCCTGATCCTTGGTGACTTCAACTACCCCACCATAGACTGGAAGAACTATTCCTGCACTAATGCACTCACTCAGTGATTGTTTGATGTCATCAATTGTAATGCACTAGACAGCTCGTCTCATCCCCCACAAGGAGAGACAATATTCTGGACTTGGTTCTCACCAACATGGGTGACCGCTGCACATCTCCCATAGTATGTTCTGCCCTGGTGAGGTCAGATCATCGGTCTGTCTCATTCGAAGTTTCTATCCCACCCAACCCCCCTAGCCATAATCAAGCTAAAAAACTTCTCAAAAGCTGACAACAACCTTGTAAGGGAGGGTATCAGCAGCTTCAGACCACTGCCCCCCTCAGTGGATGCAGACAACTATGCTGAACAGTACACCAGTGCAGTATACAAGCACCTGTACAAATGCATGGACTCAGCCATACCGAACAGAACTAAAACCTGCTCCTCAAGAAAACACAAACGTGTTTGGAGGGCATCCTCTATCAACAGGCTTTACAACAAAAAGGAAGAAACTGTTGTCCAACAGTAAAAAGGAACAAATTCCAAATTGGAATAACTCCCTCTTTACCCTTAACAAGCATATTAATACATAATTCTATCATTTGTATAAATAAATGTAAAATACAGGCGTGTGTTTTTAAATGAAAGAAAACACTGTAAAATGTGAACTTGAAGATTGTTACAACAGTGCCCCCTTGCTGTAAAGAAAAACTAAGTCAAGCCTTTCAAATGTGTCTTTTGAAATTGAAATGATTTTATGACATTCTTTGATCTTTAAAGTTGGTTCCGATCAGGCTGGCTGAAGACATTCTGTCTATTGTGTTAACTAAGGACTAATTGCTAGAGTGTATATATGAAATGCCTTTTAGTGTTGTATTCTCCTGTGCAGATGTTAGCTTGCTAAATAATGCAGTTTCTATTAGTCTGGGAACTCAGAGCAGGTGTCAAGATGATGCAATATGAATACTGGGAAAACCTAAGTGTCAACATGATGTAATCTAGGGAGGACCCAGAGACATGTTTGTGAGTGGTGTTTTATAAACTATGTCTCAGAGAGAGATAGAGAGCATTTTGATCTTGATATCCAACTTACTAGCACTCTGCTTATGCTCACATGTATGTTTTTAGCACTGTGATTGCTTGTAGGAATAGTTAAAGCTAGTAAAGATTAATTAGGTATTTTTCTTTGAAATCAGACCTGTCCTACTGAATTATTTTAAGTGTCTGTGTGATCTCTGAACTCTTAGATATTTCTGTGGTGTAGTAGTTTTGTCTTGTGTTTTAGTTATTTATTATTAAATATGTTTAAAACGTTCTACCTGTGGCTGGTTTGTGTAGAGATAAGCTCTAGAGTACATTGCATATTTATATAAAGTTTATTGTAATAGACCACTCTGATAAGTCTTAGACTGTATAGTCACATTACCATTGGATAATAATATTGCACAGTAATAACTGAACATCCTTTTAAGGGCCTTTTAGTAGCTGATATTATTAACTGGGTGGTGGCAGTAATTACTACCGTATAGTCTGGATAAAGGGGCACAGCTGGAGAATCTGTCAGCCTTTCCCAGGAGAGTCTGTGAAGTTGTATAAGTACTTATCTCAAAGTGATTGTGTGTTGTGTCAGCTACATGGCAGGGACACAAAGCACTGGTTGGACAGAGAGGGTGCTGGAGGTTCTAGCTTGCCCAGTTAGGCTGAGACCTGGACCCTATAGCTGTGCCAGTGGGGAGTCTTATTGGGGACCTGATGAGCATGGGATCAGCCAGCCCCAGACTGACTGTGATCTCTGTGTGCACTTAAGGGAAATTGTACTTTACTGTGTGTATTAATTATCCTTTCCTCTTCTTTGAGATGACCTCCTGGTGTTAGTGGTGAGGATTGAGGCTCCTTGATTTCTGGGCCAGGGCACGGTCATCACAAGTGTTTGGCAGTGGTGGGATCTACTTCACATACTAATTGGCTTGTAGTGGTGTGGGTAGAGCAAATTCCTGTAGCTTATGTACAGTGATCTCTAAAAGTGTTTTGTACTCTAAAACAGCCACGCAGTGTATACTCAGAGTTCAAATCACAATTATTTTATTTCTTTTGTTAGCTTAGTGTTAGTCAGGGTGAGCAGGCAGCATGTCAGCAGAAGAGTATGGAAAGCTGACAAGGAGCCAGCTGGTGGAGATGTGCCAGACTAGGGGACTGGTGCATGGAAACCTTTCTAAAGAAGACCTGATTGCAGCCTTGGTTACAGCTGCATCAGAAAACCGCAGCCTGGAGGACAATCAGACTGGCAGTGGAGATACAATATCCTCAGAGTATGGACAGCTCAACCTTTCTGCAGTGGACTTAAAAATCCAGCTGGAGCTAAAGAGACTTGAGTTGGGGACCAGGCGTATGGAACTGGAAGAAGCCAAGAGAATGAGGAGCCTAGAAGATGAAGAATAGGAACAGCAGAGAAAGCATGAGAGAGAAATGCTGACTCTTCGCAAGGGTCATGGAGGTAATGAGGAAGGGAGTAACTGGACCCCAGAAGCACAAAAGGTCAGTAAATTTCTTCCACAGTTTAAAGAGGGGGATAATTTTGATAGCTTCATTCATATGTTTGAGTGGGTATGTAAACAGTATGAAGTTGACCAAGGGCTCTGGGTACGGTTCCTGATCCCCTTACTCCATGGTAAAGCTGTAACTTCTTTAGCAAAAATGCATGACACTAACTGTTTTGATTATACTGCTGGAAAAAAAACATTTATTAGAATGTTTTAAGCTAATACCTGAATTGTATAGGAAAAAGTTTTGTGAGCATAGACGCAAGGCAGATGAAAATGTATGTGAATATGTTGCTGAACTGAGCACTTATTTTCATAGCTGGGTGAGTGGATGTCAGGTCACCACTTTTGAAGGGCTGGCAGACCTTTTGGTAAGGGAACAAGCCCTTAGCACTTTACCTGAGGACATGAGGATCTGATTAGCTGATAGACAGTGTGCTACTTCAGAGGAGTTGGGGAAGAAGGGAGATCTATACCTAGCAAGCAGGGCAGCCCTGCACAGGAAAGGGACCCCCAGTACTGCTCAAGGGACTAAAGGATCACATGGTGGGCAGCACAGACTGCCCCAACAGAATCTGCCAGTAGCAGGGGAAGCCACTAGTCCATGTACACGTCCAGGAGCTAGGGTTAAATATTTTGAATGGAACCAGTGGGGCCATGTGGCATACAAGTGTCCACGGAGGCAAGGTGGGGAACCAAAGGTGAGGGAGCCAGTAAGTGGTAAAGACAAAATGCCAGTAGTGGGTTGTCTTGAGACAACAGGGGTATGGAACTACCATCCTGCAAATGTCCTGAGAGGGAAGGATTTGGATGAGGCAGTACTATGTACTTATGCAGTTACATGCAGTGAGGCTAGGAGACAAGCATGTGAGTCTGGTAGCCTGGGGGAGACCCAGACAGACTGCATACTTGCAGCCAGGACTGCTGAGGTTGTTACTTTAGGGAGTGAGCTGCTCTGTAGCAGTGAGACTGAAGGTGAGCCACAGCTGCTTGTGGGTACTGATGTTCCCTTGGACAGGATAACTGCAAAGGTATAGGTGAGTAGTAGTACCCAGGCTGACAGTGAGGCACTTCTTTCAGAGGATGTCAGACTTCCTGTGGAAGGGGAGCTGGGAAGGGTTGCAAGGAGAGACTTGAGACAGGCTCAGCTCTCAGACCTACACTGCAAGGCCTGAGGCAGGTAGCTAGGGAGGCACCTGATTTTCAAGGGAAGGGGGAATCTGTATACTGGAACAAAGGATTACTGTACAGATAGTGGACCTCTGAAGGAGGGCTAGAAGGTGAGCGAGTACAGCAGTTGGTAGTGCCTAGAGCTTACCATCTGGCGCTTCTAGCCATAGCCCATGATATTCCCTTTGCAGGTCATATGGGCATAAAACGTACAAAAAGGCATATTATGCAAAACTTCTATTGGCCTGGAATTTCCTGAGATGTAACAGGGTCCTGCAGGACCTGTGAGCAGTGCCAAAAGGTAGGCAAGGCAGGAGAAAAGGAGAGAGCTCCTTTGATGCCTTTGCCTGCAATTGAGGAGCCATTTCAGAGGGTAGCTATGGATATTGTGGGTCCTCTGAGTACTCCAAGTTCCACAGGAAAAAAGTATATCCTAGTGATTGTAGATTATGCTACACGATACTCTGAGGCGGTGGCTTTGTCCTCCATTGAGGCGGAGAAGGTGGCAAATGCTTTGCTAGAGATTTTCAGTACGGTAGGTTTTCCAAAGGAAATACTGTCTGACAGAGGTGCCAATTTTATGCCAGACCTGCTGGCTTGTCTGTGGAAGTACTGTGGGGTGAAGCACATGAAGACCACCCCCTACCATCCCCAGACTAATAGTCTTGTTGAGAGGTTAAACTATACAATCAAGTCCATGCTACGGGCATTTGCAGATCAGTTTAAGAGGGAGTGGGACAAATATTTGTCCCATCTGTTGTTTGCTTACAGAGAGGTTCCCCAGGAATCCACAGCTTTTCATAGGGTGAGGGGACCTCTAGATTTAAATCAAGATGAGTGGGAAGGTGAGTGTGAGTCTCACAAGGAGTCTGTTGTGGCATATGTCCTGAACCTCCAGACAAGGCTCAGGGAACTCATGGGCCTGGCCCAGGAGAACCTGGCAGAAGCCCAACAACAGAAAAAGGTGTGGTATGACAGGAATGCTCAAGCTAGAGAGCATGCTGTAGGGCAGCAGGTGATGGTTCTCATTCCTGTCAGACACAACAAGTTGCAAGCAGCTTGGGAGGGACCTTACAAGGTGGTAAGAAAGGTATGTGATGTTAACTACATGGTGGAAGTGCTAGGCAGATGGTAGGGGCACAAATTGTACCATATTAACATGATGAAACCTTAGCATGATAGGGAGGCCCTTGTGCTGAGCATCTGCAGTGGATTGCAGGAGGAGTCTGGGAAAGATCTTGTGACTGATCTCCTCAGTGAGGCTGGGGCTGACACCTCGGTGGAAGGGGTAGCAATGTCCCAGCAGCTATCTCCTACCCAGGTCCGAGAAATCCGAGCAGTGTTGCAGGAGTTTGAGGGCATGTTCACCGGGGAACCAGGGAGCACCCACCTGGCGCAGCACCAGGTGGATACAGGACCCCAAAGACCTATCAGGCAGGCCTCTTATAGGGTGCCTGAGAGAGTCAAACAGACTCTGAGGGAAGAGGTACAGGAGATGTTGGAACTAGGGGTGATTCAAGAGTCCAACATTCCCTGGGCCTCACCAGTGGTGTTGGTGCCAAAGAAGGATGGCAGCAACATGTTCTGTGTGGATTCAGGAAATTAAATAGTCACGCAGAATCAGATGCTTACCCCATGCCTAGGACAGATGAGGCCCTAGAGCAGCTGGGTCGGGCTAAGTATCTTACAGCCATTGATCTTACCAAGGGTTACTGTCAGGTGCCCTTGACTCCCAGTGCTAGAGAGAAGTCAGCCTTTGTGACTCCTTTTGGCTTGTATGAGTTCACAAAGATGCCCTTTGGGATGAAGAATGCCCCAGCGACTTTCCAGAGGCTGGTAGATCATATCTTAGCAGGAGCAAGAGGGTTTGCCCTTGCTTACATGGATGATATTTCTATCTACAGCCATTCCTGGCAAGAGCACCTTCAGCATGTCAGGGAGGTACTGGGCAGACTACAGAGGGCAGGGTTGACCATTAAGCTGAGCAAATGTCAGGTGGGTATGGCAGAGGTCTCCTACCTAGGACATAGAGTGGGGAGTGGTAAGGTAAGGCCAGAACCTGCCAAAGTGGAAGCTATTCAGGCATGACCTGAACCTGTTACCAAAAAGCAGGTGAGGGCATTCTTAGGGACAGCAGGGTACTACAGAGAGTTTGTTCCCAATTATAGTACCATAGCTGCTCCCCTCACATACCTGACAAGGAAAAACAGAGCCAGTCAGCAAAATGCCAAGTTGCTAAGATGGAATCTGGGGTTGCAAGCATATGATATGTCAGTGCAGCACTGCAGTGGGAGTAGCAATGCCAATGCAGATGGGATCTCAAGACAGGGAATGGGGTTAGGTACACCCAAATAAACCTGACACACTCAAGCGATATTTCTCAAGGGACACTTGAAAAACTTGCTTGAGTTCCCTGGGGGGGGGGGGGGTGATGATTGGGGAGAGACGGACGAAGGCTGCCAGCCTAGTCAAATAGAATTTAATACATAATTCTATCATTTGTATAAATAAATGTAAAATACAGGCGTGTGTTTTTAAATGAAAGAAAAACACTGTAAAATGTGAACTTCAGGGTTGTTACAACATTGCCCCCTCGCTGTAAAGAAAAACTAAGTCAAGCCTTTCGAATGTGTCTTTTGAAATTGAAATGATTTTATGACATTCTTTGATCTTTAAAGTTGGTTCCGGTCAGGCTAGCTGAAGACATTCTGTCTATTGTGTTAACTAAGGAATAATTGCTAGAGTTTATATGTGAAATGCCTTTTAGTGTTGTATTCTCCTGTGCAGGTGTTAGCTTGCTAAATAATGCAGTTTCTATTAGCCTGGGAACTCAGAGCAGGTGTCAAGATGATGCAATATGAATACTGGGAAAACCTAAGTGTTATCATGATGTAATCTGGGGAGGACCCAGAGACATGTTTGTGAGTGATGTTTTATAAACTGTGTCTCAGAGAGAGATAGAGAGCATTTTGATTTTGATTTCCAACTTACCAGCACTCTGCTTATGCTCACATGTAAGTTTTTAGCACTGTGATTGCTTGTAGGAATAGTTAAAGCTAGTAAAGATTAATTAGTTATTTTTCTTTGAAATCAGACCTGTCCTACTGTATTATTTTAAGTATCTGTGTTATCTTTGAATTCTTAGATATCTCTGTGGTGTAGTAGTTTTGTCTTGTGTTTTAGTTATTTATTATTAAATATTTTTAAAACCTTCTACCTGTGGCTGGTTTGTGTAGAGATAAGCTCTAGAGTACATTGCATATTTATATAGAGTTTATTGTAATAGGCCACTCTGATAAGCCTTAGACTGTATAGTCACATTACCATTGGATAATAATATTGCACAGTAATAATTGAACATCCTTTTAAGGTCCTTTTAGTAGCTGATATTATTAACTGGGTGGTGGCAGTAATTACTACCGTATAGCCTGAGTAAAGGGGCACAGCTGGAGAATCTGTGTCAGCCTTTCCCAGGAGAGTCTGTGAAGTTGTATAAGTACTTATCTCAAAGTGTGTGTGTGTTGTGTCAACTACTTGGCAGGGACACGAAGCACTGGTTGGACAGAGAGGGTACTGGAGGTTCTAGCTTGCCCAGTTAGGCTGAGACCTGGACCCTATAGCTGTGCCAGTGGGGAGTCTTATTGGGGACCTGATGAGCATGGGATCAGCTCAGCCCCAGACTGACTGTGATCTCTGTGTGCACTTAAGGGAAATTGTACTTTACTGTGTGTATTAGTTATCCTTTCCTCTCTTCTAGGAGATGACCTCCTGGTGTTAGTGGTGAGGATTGAGTCTCCTTGATTGCTGGGCCAGGGCATGGTTGTCACAGACAGAATTAAAATATTTTTCTGTTTTATTTAACTCATTCTGTCCAGTACAGCTCTTTTAAGTGTATACCTTTATCTCCCAGTGAGTGTTGCTTGAGCCTTTAAAAAATGAAGTTATCATCTTACAGTTCAAATACTCATTGACAGAGGTCAAATATCAATACAATTGTGTTTGCCATCATGTATGCTTCAACATAAACTATTCTGATACCTTGTTTGTGGCATGGTTTTGGAGTTATTAATGCAAATATGGAAAGCAATATTTAATGCCTAGAGGCTCAGTTTGGGGTAACTGCAGAAAAGCTTGGAGGCACACTCAGCTGTAATGTGTAAAGGAAGGCTATAAAGCAAGTCCAGTCTATTGAGTTGAGCATGGAGATAAATATGTCAAGGCTGAAATGGTCATAGTTATATGAAAACTATTTCCTTTGCATCTTGGATCTTTATGAAGTTTTTGTGTAATCATCCAGCAAATGTGAGAAATGTATCACTCAGTACCTTTGAAATCATGCCAGAGTACAAAATATTGTTAGCATGGCTGACGAGAATCTACTTTACCAAACTCACCGATTCAGTATCCAAGAGTCCATTCATACAGTTAGATGGAGGGAAGAAATGATTACATATTGCACTGGCCACTCTCAGCATTGAAATCTCCAAGAATTAATTAATTCTTAACCAGACTGTGAAACCAGTTTAGGAAATTGCTAACTATATCGTGGACTGACTGGATGAATGTAAGTACATGCTGTGGCCACAAACATGGCAGTTCCCACTCTCACATTGATAAACATTGTGTAATTGTTTCATTCTTTCATTCAAATATGATATTTAAACATAATTGATGAAAAACAGGTAAGGTGATCATGTCAGAGGATGACAATGCCATCTGCACCTTTGTGCATTCTATCAGAACTGAAGATCTGAGAGAAGGAAGTATCTGTATCTGTATGCTTTAGCTAAATTTCTGCAACCACAACAGTGTCCATTTTCTACAGAGATAACTATGTAGCTGGCAGATATATTTTAATTATGTTTTGGGATGAATAGACACCGTTATTGAAGCTACTGATAGAGAACCAGAGATCGTCTGCCATGTTCGTGATGATGAGGTTTGTTGAGGGTACTACGTTATGCAGTTAAGGTAGACTTTCACTCTTTATCAGTAGAAAGAAGCAGTGCAGCAAAAGGTGTGAGATAGAAAAGGTGGTCTAGGCTAAGAAGAGACACTGGGTGGCTAACAAAGATGCTAACACAGCAGTCAATAATAACAAAAAGAAGGCATCAGAAGAAGCATTCTGCCAGCTTCTGGAAAGTGAGTTAGAAGATGGCACAAATAAAGTCAGGTTGCAATTCAATGACAGCAAGATAAAGGCAATGATCAGACACCCTTCATGAGGGATGGCAGCAACAACCTTCTCACCAGTCCACAGCAGATCAAAGGCAGATGGAAGGAGCACGTCCAGCAGCTTCGGAATGAAGAAAACCCCACAGAAGCTGCACTGCCCCAGACACAGCCTACGATGAAAGAGGAAGAAGAGCCCGTCCTAGGAGACAGAAGAACAGCACTCAGGAAAATGAAGTCAGGGAAAGCAGCAGCCTTGGATGAGGTCACGGCAGATATGATCAAGATGTTGAATGAGTTCGGAGAGAAATGGCTCCAGAAGTTACTCACAGCAGTATGAAGAGAAAGATGCATGCCAGATGGCTGGAGAATAAGTATTATAGTGCCAGAATACAAGAACAAAAGTGGGAAATCACAACTGTGGGCAGTACAAAGACATATAGACTCTGAGCAAGAACTTCAGCAAATGATAAGGGAATGAAATGCAAAACACAAGGCACATGGGATGAAACTAAGTACAGATAAGGCAGTGGTAATGGCAGCACCTGGGGAAATCAGAAGAAACTGAGAATTGAGATAGAAAAGAAGATAGCGGAACAGGTTAACAGCTTCAAGTATCTGGAGGGGTAGTTGAGAAGAAGGGAAGTCTGAATGAAGAGGTCAAATCTAGAATCAGACGGGCTGCAGCCAATTGGCATTAGTGTCAGGTGTAGTATATGATGGAAAATGTCAAAGAAGCTGAAAAGTAAGGTGCACAAAACAGTGGTGTGACCAGTACTACTTTATGGTAAAGAAAGCTGGGCAGTAAAGGCAGAGCAAATGAAGAAACTAGAAGTGAAGTGATGGAAATGAAGTGCCGAGACAGGTGGTAGGATACAAACTGTGGGACAGACGAAGAAAAAAGGACAGAAGAGCAGAAACCAAAGTAGCTCCAACTGCAGAGAAGGTCAAAGAGAAAAGATTATGGTGGTTCAGGCACATGTGCATGAAAGTAGAAGTTGATTTGGTAAAGAAGATTTATGAGAGACAGGAAGAATGTTTCCTTGCTGCAGAGGTTAAAGTTGTTAGCTTAATTTCCTGTGGTACAGGGTTTGATTCCCTCAGCTCTCACTTGACTAATGCATGGCCTTGAGCAAGTCACTTTACCAGACATTGCTCCTGGGTTTCCCCTGAAAAGGGACTGTATCTCCAGTGGGCCAACCTGTTTATCAAATAAGATTATTATTATTATTATTAATGCAAGAGGAAACAACGATGTTTAGCAAACAAAGAGATGGATTTTGTGATGGAAGCCCTGCAACAGTCAGGCATGACTGTCAAAGAAGGTAGGTGAGTGAAACTGAGTTCACCATACATCAGAGATAGCTTTTAAATATTGCTCGTCACTTATGTACTTACCTATTATCACTCTATTTTTATTTACTACTATTTATATAATTTTATTTTGATATGAACTGTAATACTCCTTTACATCTCAAATGTAAATTCCAATAGTTTTTATTCAAACAATTATTTCATATATTATTTGCAATTTTTCACAGGTTTGGTTATGCACTTTCATTGTATATCTGCACCTGTGCTGTACTGCTTTATGTCTGTCTTGTGTAAAATGTGTGCTTTACTGCGCATTGACCTGAGCCAAGTTCATGGCTGAAAAGGGTAAATGGACCAGCCCATGTACCTTGTAAATAAATAAATAATTGAATAATGTGGCTAGAATGACAGTTTTTGCATTGTATGTGCATTCTCTGAAAAGACCAGTTGCCATAATGGTTAAGGTCTTCACCTCCTGAGCCCAAGGTATATGGTTCAATTCTGACCTCCAGTCAATGCCTGTTTGGAGTTTACATGTCCTCTCTGTGTCACCTCTGAAAAACATGCTGAGTGTTTCTATCTCAAGCTCACCAATGAATGGAGCTGTGTGGCAGCAGCACAGATCGGGTGCCCCATATGGAGAAGAGTTGTACAGATTAACTGCTTCAGGCATCTACTGTGATATGCAGTGTCCTCAAGATAGGGGATCACAGATCACAGACTGTGTGCCAAGACAAGGTTAGCCACTTGACAAACCTCTAAGTGATTCAGTCATGTTGAGTAATGTTGCCAAATGGATGGTGATAAGGGGGTTTAGCACCTGCCCTACATGGTGGGAGAGGTGTATGTGCCCCTATTGGCTAGTGTGTGCTTGGCCCTTATTGGCCAGTATGTGCCTGGCCATAAAGCCCAGGAGGCCTAGCTTACTGACTGACTGACTTGGTGTCCAGTTGCCCACTCTGGGTGACCTGGGATAGCTCTGTTGAGTGAAAGCTGGATATAAAACCAGTCAACCTACCAAACCTGAACAAAAAATTAGGATGGAGCTTGAAAATTACAACATGATCGTACAGATGTATACAAGAGCTGAGATGGAAGGGCAGTGCAGTAAAGTCACTTGGCTTGGAATCTAGGGTCTACTATTCAGGAAAAGGACAGGCTAGAAATGGTGTGGGAATTGTGGTAAAATAGAGGCTTCAGAAGGCAGTGAGGCATGTCATCAGAATTTGTGGCAGACTCATGGCAATCAGAACCCAGAGTAATGATAGGGCAGTATTCATAATCTCAGCCTATGTACCCACAGCCCCACAGCAGGGTTGTGATAGTGAGGAAAAAAGTGCATTCATACAGCAGTGGCAGGACTTACTAGGTAAAGCAGGACAACATGACTTGGTGTTGATAATGGGTGACTTGAGTGCACATATTGGGACAGTCAGAACAGGATATGAGGACTGCTTGGGTTCACAGTCCACATGGCTGGGGTAAAAGGAATAAAGAATCCATTCCAGACTATCCACATGGGTGGGGCAACAGGAATAAAGAATGTATACCAGACTATATGGCAAATGGCTTGATAGTAGCTAACACATAGTTCAGAAACAGTCACAAGATCACATGCAAGAATGTCCAGCATGCAGCTAAGGGCACTGGGGTAGAATCACTGATTGCAAATTCATCCCCAGTGGAACAGGTTGCAAGGCAAAGACAGAAAGATAATGAAGATAGTCAGATAATATAATAATCTGATTTAAGATAAGATAATCAGGATGTCAGCGACAACCAGCTCATTAGTGCACAAGAGTACTTCCTGCAGCTTCTAAATGAAGCGGTACTGCCTCAGAAACAGCCTACGATGAGAGAAGAAGAGGAGCCCACCCTAGAAGAAGTAAGAGCAGCACTAAGGAAGATGAAGTCAGGGAAAGCAGCCGGCTCAGATGAGGTCACAGCAGATATGATAAAGCAGCAGGCTCAGATGAGGTCACAGCAGATATGATAAAGCAGCAGGCTCAGATGAGGTCACAGCAGATATGATAAAGCAGCAGACTCAGATGAGGTCACAGCAGATATGATAAAGCAGCAGGCTCAGATGAGGTCACAGCAGATATGATAAAGCAGCAGGCTCAGATGAGGTCACAGCAGATATGATAAAGATGCTGGGTGAGATAGGGGAGAAATGGCTCCTGAGGGTACTAATAGCAGTGTGGAGAGAAAGGATTATCCCAGATGACTGGAGAATAAGCATACTTGTGCCAGTGTACAAGAACAAAGGAGACATTCACAACTGTGGGCAGTACAGATGTATCAAACTCATGTTACATTGCATGAAAGTTCTGGAGAGGGTGGTTGATAAATGGATATGCAGAGTAGTAGAAAGTAAGATGGGAGATGAGCAGTTTGGATTCAGATCAGGATGCAACACAACTGACCCAATGTTTGCAGAGAGATAGTTGAGAAGAAACTAGATATGAGGAAAGAGTACAAGTGGGCATTCCTATATTCTGAAAAGCATATGACAAGATCCCAAGAAAGCTGATTTGGGCAGTCCTGTGGTGGTTTGTAGTCCCAGAAACCTAGATATAATTAGTGCAGGCTATGTACAAAGATCCAAAGACTCAAGTATGAACAGTATTCGGTCTCAAAGAGGGGTTACCTTTGGGAGTGGGTGTGCATCAGGGTTTAGCTCTGAGCCCACTGCTGTTCTTACTGGGGATGGATTAGCAAACAGAGCAGAGGGCACAGATCAACAAAGTTGCTGTATGCAGATGATGTCACATCACAGGCAGACTCTGAGCAAGAACGTCAGCAAAGGACAGGGAAATGGAATGCAAAACTGAAAGCACATGGGAAGAAACTAAGTTCAGATAAGAGTTGCAATGGCAGCAAATTGGGGAAATCAGAAAAATCTGAGAATTGAGACAGATGGGAAGATAATGGAACAGGTTAACAACTTCAATTATCTGGGAATGATGGTTGGGGAGAAGGGAAGTCTGGATGGAGAGATCAAAGTTAGAATCAGAGGGGCTGCAACCAACTGGCATTAGTGCCAGGTGTAGTCTATGACAGAAGAATGCCAGAGAAGCTGAAAAGTAAGGTGTATAAAACAGTGGTGTGGCAGTACTACTGTATGGTACAGAAACCTGGGCAGTAAAAGCAGAGCAAATGAGGAAATGAGAGGTGATGGAGATGAAGTGCCTGAGACAAGTGTTAGGATGCGCACTGTGGGATGAAGAAGAAACGAGGACTTTACAGCAGAAGCCAAAGTAGCGCCAGTTGCAGAAAAGATCAAGCAGAACAGACTACGGTGATTCGGGTACATGTGGAAAAGGGCAAAAGACAAGCTGGTGAAGAAGATTTGAGACAGGCAGAAAGAAGATAAGAGGAAAGGACATCAAGAAAAGAGATGGATGGATTGTGTGAGACGATCTGCAACAGTCAGGCATGTGTGTCGAAGACAGCAGGAGTGTGGCACTGAATCGAGAGAAATGATGACAGTTAACACGACACCCTGACCCCATGTAGAAAATGAGAAAAAGGGGGGTGATGATGATGATACATTTTCTGAAGGATAGAAAGTCAAAAACTCAAATGTCTGTCATTATTTTGTGACTTCAATCCTCAATGATTGCCAGAAAACCACTTATTATATAAGATACAGACAAAAAAAAAAAAAGAGAAAAAAATCTGGATATTCTTTGGTGTATTTTTATTTACAAATCCCAAGGGATAATTATAAATCCTCAATGAAAGTTTGTATTTATGGTTAAAAAAAAAAAAAAAATATATATATATACATATATATATATATATATATATATATATATATATATAGTTCCACTTTGAATCATTGAAAGCTTGAAACAGCGAAATTCTGATCATCGAGACCAGAACATTGAGTTTCAAACCATTGAAGATTCAAAGGGAATGTAAAAAAAAGAAAAAAATCCTCTAAAAACTATTTTATGAAGGGGGGCTTTGCACCCCAGCACCCCCCAACTTTAATATACCAACTCCGAGATCGCACTACAGTGGGGTAAAGGGTAAATCTCTGTTTTGGCACTATATTCAGAAGCGCTAAATGGGAGATTTCCAAGACCCTTTCTGCAGTGCCATCACAGAGATGGCACATTCACAGACACAGTGTGCAGGGCACCTTGCTGCCCTGCAGAAACACTAGCTTTTCCCTTTTTTACTTACCTTTTTCTTCTCCTTGACAACATCGATGTTCTAAACAGTCGATGATATGGTCTCGACCATATGAATTTTGATGTTTTCAACTGGAACCATATATGTATATATATATATATATATATATATATATATATATATATATATATATATATATACATATACATATATATATATATATATATATATATATATATATATATAGTACTTACGTATTACCGCAACCAGATTTTTAACGGCAATACCGGTTGCTTAACGATCATGAAATATGGTTGTTTTATTACTAAAAAGTAAAATAAGCTTGATATGCTTCAAAGGCATGGATCTGTTTCACTGCTCCACAGCAGGTTGCATGGCCAAAGTGTGCCGCAATGCAAACTGTTTTAATTTGGTAGTAATAGAATCCAAGGGTGCACTTTTCATACAGATCAAGAAGGGTTGGGTCCAGTTTAACCAGTTCATCCGTATAGTAACATAGAACAACGTACTCGTAGTAATCCAAGCCTTGCAGGTGATGCAGTATGGCTAGGGTTTTGAAATCCCATAAACCATTTCTATTGTGTAAGTTAAGGAAAATATTCATTACAATCCTGAAAGCAGCATTCCTTTTTCACATGCTGTCAAAATGCCATGGTTGCATACTAAAAGCCTTTCCATAAACAGAGATAACATAAGAATTATTCTGTGTTTCGACAAATGATACATCACTCTACCTACCCCTTTCCAGTACCTACTCCATAAATGTGAAATGACCCCCCCAAAATGGAAAAGAACAAAAAAAGCAAACTATTTATTCGACAGTCAGACTTGTTTCTAATTTTGTGGGCCAATCAAATAGTTGCGGCACTGGCAATCCTCAGCAAGTGACAGTGAAATTACATGAAATTATTTATAATAAAAAGTCCAACACTGTACAAACATAATGTCTTACCCACAAAAAGTAGCATAATGTAAACAACATTTGTACAACATTAATGACCATATGTCATGATCGTTAAGCAACCATTTTTTGCCGTTAAAAATCTGGTTGCGATAATACGTAAGTACTATATATATATATATATATATATATATATATATATATATATATATATATATATATATATATATATATATATATATATATATATATATAGTATTGCAGCACATTTTAATGTTGCTGCAATAAAATTGGTTTTGAAAAAAAAATATGAGCATTTTGCAGAATTGTGCATAATTGAGAAGTGTTTAGGAGCAGTGAATAATCTCTTTCCTGAGGTTACGTGGCTGTCCAGATAGATATCAGTGCAGTTAATAGGCTGAGGAATAGTTCCTGTTGCTATATGAAGCGCATATAAGTGGCATTATATATGCTAATTTGAGGTGGACTATATGTGTAGTGCTAAGTAATCAAAGGTTAACATGAAAAGAGTGGATACTGACTTTGTGAATGTATTACAATTGTCTACCATCGGCAGCCTACGGCTGGATAACTGTTCTGAGTCATTGTTTACATAAAGGTGGTTGACTGCCAGCAGACACAACTCGGTTACAATGTATTTAACTAGCTGAATGCACCTGGTTTGTTAGAAGGTTTTGTGAGAGAGAGTATTTGTCAGAGATTTGTCATTGTTGGAATGTTGAGACCAGTGAATTCAGTAGTGGGCATTTGGAGATGTTGTGCTGTTCCTGCCTTTTGCATCAGTTACTGGTATTCAGTGTCAGCTTGTTTTCCTACTGCTGGTTGCTGTGTGGCGGTGACTTGAACTGTAACCTGTTGTAGCTGGTGGAAGGTCATAGTCATCTGTTATCAGCTTATGTTTGTTTGTGTGCTGCCTGATGGACAGGAGCTTGAATTGGACTGCTTTTGGCTTTCTTTAAGTGGACAGTAAGCCATTCGTATTGATGCTGTGAAGAGCTTCCTTGAGGCTTGCACTAGCTGTAAACAATTTTTGGCATCTCTTTCTTTGCCAAAATAGATGCGTTTGCCATTGAGCTTTGGAGCTGGAGTGGAATATGCGCGTAAAGCCCTGAATGTGTAGAGTTTTAATTACATTTTCAGGTTTGCATGGAGCCCTGAGTGTGAAGAGTTTTAATTACATTTTCAGGTTTGCATGGAGCCCTGAGTGTGGAGAATTTTAATTACATTTTCAGGTTTGCATGGAGCCCTGACTGTGGAGAGTTTTAATTACATTTTCAGGTTTGCATGGAGCCCTGAGTGTGTAGAGTTTTAATTACATTTTCAGGTTTGCATGGAACTGTGAGTGTGGAGAGTTTTAATTATATTTTCAGGTTTGCATGGAGCCCTGAGTGTGGAGAGTTTTAATTACATTTTCAGGTTTGCATGGAGCCCTGACTGGAGAGTTTAAATTACATTTTCAGGTTTGCATGGAGCCCTGAGTGTGGAGAGTTTTAATTACATTTTCAGGTTTGCATGGAGCCCTGAGTGCGGAGAGTTTTAATTACATTTTCAGGTTTGCATGGAGCCCTGAGTGTGGAGAGTTTTAATTACATTTTCAGGTTTGCATGGAGCCCTGAGTGTGGAGAGTTTTAATTACATTTTCAGGTTTGCTTGGAGCCCTGACTGTGGAGAGTTTTAATTACATTTTCAGGTTTGCATGGAGCCCTGAGTGTGGAGAGTTTTAATTACACTTTTAGGTTTGCATAGAGCCCTGACTGTGGAGAGTTGTAATTACATTTTCAGGTTTGCATGGAGCCCTGAGTGTGGAGAGTTTTAATTACATTTTCAGGTTTGCATGGAGCCCTGACTGTGGAGAGTTTTAATTACATTTTCAGGTTTGCATGGAGCCCTGACTGTGGAGAGTTTTAATTACATTTTCAGGTTTGCATGGAGCCCTGAGTGTGGAGAGTTTTAATTACATTTTCAGGTTTGCATGGAACCGTGAGTGTGGAGAGTTTTAATTACATTTTCAGGTTTGCATGGCTATTCTTTGGATGACTTTGTTTTCATTAATACTACCCTCTTTGTCCTTAGGGTCTAAAAACATTATATCTACTTTTAATAATGCTAGGTTTTCACCACCGTTTGGACAGAAAGATTATTTCACTTACCTGTGTTCTAATTTGAGCCAGATTATTTCCTAATATCTTCTTTTACACAGTTGTTTCTATATGGAAAGTATTTAGGAATTTAAATGCTTAAACGTACTTGAACCTGTGCTAGCACTATTTCTTGGCAATTGGAGATGCATTTTACCATGTGCACTTTAAGTGGCTATGGAATGTTCTGTCCACCATTTTTATTTTGTAGTATATTGTATTATACTGCCACTCAAACCCATTGCTTACACAGGAATAAATGCCTGACAATGACCAAGATGACCTGGGTTAATTTAGAGGCTCAAAAACTAGATGAGACAGGCACGAAGCATGAGAGTCAGTGGTGAACACAGCTGACCCGTCCTGGAAGATGGATGTCATTGCAGCACACCAAAAAAGATAGATGGGTAGTGGAAGGTGGGTATGAATACTTCTGGCATGCAGTTGAGAAACATGTGCATTTGGGGACATTTTGCAAAGCGCTATGTTCAGTACAATGGGAGTTACTTCACAACCCAGGCTACTTAGTTGGATTAAATTAACTGAAAATCACCATCTTCTCAGTGGAATGGTCCAGTACTTATTCTTTTGGACTGTATAAGTAGATTCCCAGTCTGATATAACATATTGTCCCACCACCCATTACATATGGCCCACTACCCATTACATATGGTCCCACCACCCATTACAGGTGGCTCCAGTCTTTGGGATGAAATCAGATCTTCACCCAAGAAACCCAAATATTAGAAAAATAATAATTGTGCTGATTCCACACTATCAGAAACACCTTCTCCCTTCCAGAAACACATCCACACTGAAAAAGCCTTTTGTTGTTTTTCTTTACAGAAAAACAAAACAAAGTTGAAACAAAATAATCAACACCCCCTCCCCCAACACACACTTAGCATGTCATTCTGTTACTCCCGTTTAACATTTTACTGATCGCTAAGCTTTTAAAACACACTGATGGGCCCAGCCTCAGGGACAGCATGTGAAATGTACGCATCAGGCTTTTATTTTTAACTAATAAAATACATGATCCTCCATAAGGCCAAGCTACATGTTGTTAAGGGCTAACCGGATGCCAAATTGCCAAATGTAACTCTTCAGTGTCAAACATCACAGCTGCTGTTTTCCATAGGAAATCACTGCCAGTGAGATTCCTAAGTGCATCCTGGCCATGATTCCTTTGTTTCAGGGATTTACCTTTTCATTGTATTCATGCAACCAGAGGTTTGTTTTTTATAAGTTCAAGAATTGTAAGAATCACCCTCCATCATGAGGATACAGGGCATGTGACCCCATGCAAAAAAACACCATTTTGTTAGTTTTCATCAGGGTGAGTTTCCAATGAGTTAGATTTGTTGAGCTGGGTTATCTCATTGAGTCATTGTGGGAACCACCCACAGGTTCACAATATCTTAACATCTTCACATTAAACCTTTAACATACTACTTGTGTGTCCATCAGGAACTATACATATTATTGTGCAATTGTATCTAAAACAGTTCAATTGCATTCAGTTTGAGAAGTTACATTTTCACACAGTATTACACAATGCCAACATCATAGTTCATGAGGATGTGACATATGGATGATATGTTGAAAATGAAGTATACAAATGTTAAGAAATTGTACATTTATAATTATTTATTCATATCACTATATCAATGCCATTTTTATCCTAGACGGAGGGATTATTTTACATCAAAATGTAATGTTTGGCAGTTTAACTCAGAGGGTTATGGTTATGAGTTAATGGAATTCAAACTGTAGTCCTTGTTTTGACTCCATAAATTTCAACTTGAAACTGTGTGACTCTAAGCACGTTGCTTAGCTAGACAGTGCTTCTGGGTCACACATCAAAAGGGAAACTTGCATCTAACAGTCTTAGGTGCTTAACAAATACAATTACACTATAAAATTATGTTACTATGGTATTTAATGTATATTTTTAAGATTCAAAAACATACAGACATTGATTTCATAAATGTAGCAGTACAGCCACTGGCTGGGTGGTCAGATACCCAAACGTTACTTTACACACCGGTCTGTAAGGCATTTCTTTGTCTATGTTGCTAAATACTAGATAATTAGTCTGCACACTATTACAAGCCTAGCACATAATCAGGTAGTGACCTAAGGTGAGACTCAAACCTTGTCTTTCTGAGGTAAATACCTTAAACATTATGGCAACCCCCACCCTTTATGATACCTCACACTCCTGGTCTTTGATGATATCTTGTCACAACATTTCCCACAATGTTATTATCTCTGTATTAAATATGATTTTTTTTTCATTTGACTATCTGTGTTCACAAACAAAAGAATAACAGGAAAATAATAGCAAAACCAATAAATTAAACATCAACTCATTAATACAGTTCCTTGAGTTTTCAGTTGTAAAAACAGAATTTCATAATTGTAATTACTACTAATGATTATGACAAACACAGAAATGAAACAAAAGATGAAAGTTCCATTGTCATTGTTTTGAATATCTAAAGATTAAAAAATGGTTTTAATTTACTTGCCTAATAGGACACTAAAAGCTATATGTTTCTAAGACCTGCATGCACTTAGACCTGGAGCTCAGTGGTATTAAAACAACACCAGGAAGAAAACAATTACACTGCGGGACCACCAGCTTCTTTGTCATTTTAACCAAGTTGTCTTATATTCTCATTTACGAAAGGGAGACAAACATTTGAATACACAAGAGAATGTACATAAATATTTATGAATTCTTATTTAGTTAACTGATGGGTGTACTGATCTCATCTGAGCCCTACTACACATTTCTTATAGGTGCATAGGTGTTTACTAGGCTAACGACCACAAGGGTGTTTTTAAGTCTAGCCATGCATCCCAAATCTGTGACAAGTTCTGATACCCTTGATAAGTGTAAGCAGGGGCCTGGGAGATGAACCATTTACAGGTTGCCTGTGTCCGTTAGAGACACTGGTGCCAAACCAGGGATGAATTTCCTGTTCCCCATCTAATATCCAATTGTCCAAGTTACACTTGAATTGGGTTAGGGACAAACACTGTTTCACATAGATTGGGAGCCTGTTCCACAGACAAGGGTAATCCCTGGGATACATACCTGTCTCTCCAGCAGATCCTGTTTATGTCACAGGCAATGTTTAAGTCTTTAGAATGGATAATTCAGGTGCTGTTTGTTTTGCAGATATGTAGAAGATCCATAAGAGTGGGTTCTGATAATACCCTATATGCCAGGCATAGATCTCCCCTCAACAGGACATAGAATACAGGGATAGAGCCTTGAGGCTGTCTGCATAGGACATTTTAATTACACCCTGTATTCTTTTAGTGAAGAACATCTGTGGATATTCCATTTGTTGGATATGGCTGGTTAGGTACATACTAAAGGGGACATTGTACTCAATGATACATCTGAAGAATGCCGAATACAGTGGAACGATGACTTCCTTGGACCTTGATGCCATATATTTGGTTTATAAGTTGCGCAACATATAATGACTTCCTTAGTACTATACACACGTGATGGTCAAAGGCTGGATTACTGTCTATGTGTGTTCCCAGGTCCCTAACTACTGGGTCAACTCTAAGGGATGGGTTGTGAATATGCTAGTTACCAGGGGTGGATGACTTCCCGAAAGATACTATTATGCATTTCTTGGCATTTAGTTTTAGTCCATGGTTCTTACACCAGCTGTTTGTTTGCGTCAGGCTTTTCTGGAATACATTTGTGTCAATGTGGGATTCAATGACAGCTCCTAATTTGCAATCATCTGCAAATTTAGTCAACCAGAGACCATTGACATTGGCCTTGACTTCAGAAAAGTAAATGCCAAAAAGGAGTGGTCCAAAGACCGAACCCTGAGGGACTCCACTTCTGATTGACCTCTTTGTAGAGGTGGACTCCCCAATTTTAACTTCCTGGGTCCTGTCTGAGACCCTGTTGGCTATCCACCAGGTGATGTAAGGGTTTGAAACTAACTTTTTGAGTTTGTCAACAATGACCAAGTGGGATATTGTGTTAAATGCCTTGGCCAGGTCAAGGTAGGCGGTGTGAACCATTTTGTCCTCATGCATTGCTTTGGTGACCTTCTGAAAGAAGTCCACCAGTTTGAGTAGGCATGGTCTGCTATTGATAAAAACAAACTGGGTTGGGTCTCATATCTGGAGGTTTACTATATCATTATTGATCATTTCTATAATAACTCCTTCTATGGCTTTGCATATAAGACTAGTGAGACTTATGGGTGCGTGGTTTCCATGGTCTGTAAATAGCCCACCTTTGCACAGAGGGATGAGTGTTGCTGTACTCCATTCATGGGGCACAAAGCTTGTTTGGAGGCTACAGTTAAATAGCAATTCCATACACCTGATAGGTCTTGTTTCATGCTATTTAGAAGGCATCCTGGGATATTGTCTGGGCCAACTGATGCAGTGTTCTTGGCTCTAGATAGATCAAAAAGGATCTGTTCCCTTGTGATAACAGGAGGAATTGTATTTGATGGTATTTCCTGAAGGAAGGTTGAGGGGGAGAGAGGGGTAAATTTGGAGCTGAATTTGTTGGCCAGTAGGTTTGCTATATCTTCTGGCTCAATATAGGTGGATCCATTTACAATGAGCTCTGCACAGAATTGTGTATTGCCTTTGAAGCTGTGGACATAGCTATAGAATGCCTTGTGGTTGTCCTTGTCTGGGTGGCCAAATTTGCCTCATATTTGGCTTTGGCAGCTTTATTTATCCTCTGAGTTGTTTGTTTGCTTGATTCGAGTGTTTTTATCCTGCTGGGTGCTGCATGTCCTAATTTTTGACATGATTTTCTTCCTTCTGTTATATGGCCTATTGATTTTGTGATTCCACCAGGGTGGCTTGTTTTTTCAGTTAGTTCTGTACTTCTTCCTGGTTGGTACAGCTGCCTCTATGCAACTATTAACATGCTTGTATAGATTGTCTGTGAATAGTTCTGCATAGGCAGCAGTGTTCTCAGGGTTTATGGAGGCTTCAGGTTTTGCCAAGTTATCATTTAATAGCAGGAAGTTAGCTTTACAGTAGTTCCTGAATATTCCAGGGTTAGCTGTGGTCCAGGTTTTATTTTTACTTCAAAGGAGACCATTTTGTGCTCTGACCTTACCAGAGAAGACATTACACTAAGCGGTGTGCAGCACTCTCCCATATTAGTGAGGACCAGATCCAGTGTATTGACAACCTGGTCCAGGGAGTTCGTGTTTAAAAAATCCAGGAATCTCTGTGCCTGTATCTTTTGCATTGTATAGGATTCCCAGTTAATAGTGGGGTAAATAAAGTTGCCCACCAACATGGTATTGGGTTGTATGGTGAGTGTTACCAATAAGTTTAAGTATATGGTATGTGTTTCCTGGGTCATACAGGGGGACCTATAGCTTGCAAGGAAGTGGCATTAGATTTTGCCTATGGTAATTTGAACATGGAGTAGCTCAAGTGCATTGCCCTGTCTAACCAGCCTTGAGGTATATTTTTTTTATGTAAATCAAGACACCTCCACCTTTAGTCCCTGTCTGTGTAGTAACTGGTCTAAATGTGTGGAAGGCATTATAACCTTGCACTGTTGGTATGTGCAGCTTTAAGCCATGTCTCAGTGACCGCACAGATGCCAGTATTCTCTAGGGTGAGGAGAGCTTCTAGGGAGTGGAGTTTTTTGTTTAGACTTCAAGCATCGAGCAGTAACACCTTTAGATTTTCTTGGCTTTCATTTGCTATGTCGGAAGTTCTTTCAGTTTGGCATTGCCTAAAAAAGGCATTATGGGGGAAGACAATGTTTCAGCTAATATTAGAAAGCCTAGAGGGGAGAGGTGCAGACAATCCCTGTCAAAGCAGCATGGTCTGTTGACCATCACCTTCCATGCTGACAAATATTGCACCCCCTTAGAATGACACCAAAAACTAAGCCAATTATTAAATTCATTCATCTTTTGTTCATACTGTGGCATCATCCTTGGAGAAGTTAAAATGCTGTTCAGTAATAGGCTCATACTAGCCTGGGGCACATATTCCAAGAGCTCTATGATGTCTCTCTTCATATAGTCTAGGAATTTACATCTCAGGTCATTTACATTGAGTCGTACTTGTACTTGTGGTCCAATGACCTGAGTGCATGTGTAATGTGTCATATCCTAGCCCCTGAGAAGCAACTGACCGTGACTTTCTCTGTACTCAGCCTGGTGAGATGGACATCAGTGTGTCTCATGATGGAGTCTCCAATGACCAGAATGTTGGATTGCGTGGTGGCTTGCCTTATGGACTAAGAGGTAGAGGCTCCATGAGATGTAGCTCTATGTGTTAATGTAGGTGTTGTTTTGAAAGAAGTGTTTGGGGCTGCTGAGGGTATTTCTTATCTGTATGTTGTCTGGGAGGTCTGTGTGGTTTAGGAAGGTTACATGTAAGTGCCTCAGCATATGTGTGTTGATATGTCTGCTTTGAATTGTGTGTGATGGGTGCAGCATGTGTACTACAACTGACAACCTTATTGACATTAGGAGTACTTTTATGTGAGAGCTTTGCCTCCATTGACATTGTGTAACTACATCCACATACCATATCAGTTTGTTTGTCAGCAAACATGAGGCAGTTTCTATATGGCCTCAGGAGGCCCATATCCACCAAGCTGGTAATGAAGATAGTGGGCAAGTTCATATCCAGAGCAACAGACCCTTTTTATTGATTGGACAGCTGGAGTGAGAATATAAAGCAGTGTCAGGAGTATCCATTTTACAACTCTGAAGATGGTGCTTGTCACTGCAAACTAGTAGTCCTGTGTGCAACTAGGTATTGGTGAAATTTCAATTGTGCTTTTACAGGAAAAATGTCACCTAAGGTATTTGTATCTTTACAGGGTACTGCCAAACACGTGAAGAGAAACTAATAAGTTGACCCTGAAAATTTAAAGATGATGCATTTAGTCAGATATTCTGAAGTTAGAAACAAATTAAGCAGTACTTACTAAATACAAAAATGTTGCTTGTCAAGAAAGATGAAAATGTGACAGTCGCGTGAATGGCTACTGCCTGGCTACTACTAGTGATGGTCTCACCACAGCTTCACTCTGCTGAAATACAATACTCCTTTGCTTCCTCTCTCACCAGAAGCAAAACATTAGCACCGATCCCAAGACAAGAAGCAGGTCGCAGCCTGTTTAGTGATCCACAGTCTTGTCCCAGATGATACAAGGGTCTATAGGCTTGTTGTTGCCTTTTCCTGGTAGTCTTCTGGGGTGCATGGACTTTCCATATGTAATTTATATGGGGATACATATTCAGATAAATCCAAAGACAAATGGATAGAGGATATTCAGAAGCCAACTGACAGGTTTGTATGGAGAACGAAAAGAGAATGTATAGTAAAGTGCAGATTGTGAGTGAATAAGTTAGGGGGGATGGGGATAACCAGATATCAAAAGGTACATAATAGGAATGAGCCTAGTTCATAAACTAAGAGAGTAACTGCTATAAGCATAGCACAAAGACTAAGAGGGTAACCACTGTGAGCCTGTCTCAAAGATTAAGAGGTAACCACTGTGAACCTAGCTCAAAGAATAAGAGGGTAACCTGTGAGCCTGTCTCAAAGATTAAGAGGGTAACCACTGTGATCCTAGCTCAGAGATTAAGAGGGTAACCGCTGAAAGAAGAAGAAGAATGGGTTTGCTGGAGGAGGGATATAAATGAAAATATACATGAGTGGATCAAGGGTTGAAAATGGACAGTTAAGGCACTGAAGAATTTTCTTGGAATAAAATCTATCAAAGCTATATTGATGGAAAGGTGATTAGATATATTATGGGAGAGGAAGCCAGCAGAAATAGTAAAGGGGCTAGGGGAGTAATAGAGACATTAGTGTAGTGAAAAATTCCATAAGAATAATGAATGGGAGAAGGGGACTGGTTATTTTCACAGAGGGCTCCTTGCAAAAATTCAAGAAGAAAAGTTTAGAAAAGGAGGGCATAAGATGAAAGGTAAATGGAAGTACAAAGGGAAAAGCCAAAAAGGAATATGAAAATATTAAGAGGTTGTGAACTGATAAAGAAAGGTAGGTAGAAAAATATACAAGAGTTTGGGAGATAAATATATCCTGGCAATCAAGAGGCTTAGGAAAGTATTGATAAGAAAATTCAGGGAGCAGGAGGAAAAACATCTCTGGCAAGAATATCTCTGGCATGAAACTGTGGTCATGACTAGTCAGGATGGTGGAATGGGCGTTAAGAAGGAATGTAAAAAAACAGAATATAAATTCAGGCTCTTTGGTGTAGAGCATCCCAGCTATTATTTTAACATCGCTGATTATATACCTCTGAACTGTACAGATTTTCGCAGAATGTCCAGATTTCTGGCTCATATTTTTGGCCTGTTCCTCTTTTTTCCTAGCAAATCACTGGAATGATCTCAGGATTGAAGTCACTAAATATTGACATACATTTGAGTTTCAGACTTCATATCATTCAGAAAAATGTATATTAAAACAAATCCTGTTACTCTAGCAACTTTCTAAGTTTATAAGAGCAATATTTAAAATATGCCCCTATTTGTACCCCCATTTTGTCAAGCTTCGTCCAGATTTTTTGCATTAACAGGTTGAGAGGTATATCTGTGGCACCTTCTCTGTTATCTGTTTTTTCTCATATTGGAAATGCCTTTTGGAAGACTGGTGGCCATCAGTGAAAATTTGTTACAGACTTAGAACATGGACCAGCTCTAGAATGGAAGGATACTGGTGTATTTCCAACTATAAAATACAAATTATTTTCAACCTTAACAGGGCTACAAATTAAATTTTAGACATGTCCTAGGGATAAGTTATTATCCAGTTTTAAGAATAGCATGGCAGTTTGATTGTATGTCTGGAATCACACATCATGTTCTTACGATAAGGCAAATGTAGCCAATTATATATGTAATGGGCATGTAAGAAAATCAAAGAGCTATGGAAAATGAGAAAAACCAGGAACGAGGAACAGTCAGGGGATCAGCTCCACAGCAACAACAAGTTTAAAAACAAACATCAATTAAATAAGTACCAATATAAAATGTACTTCTGTGTAAATCTAACAGTACCAAAGCTATAAATTCCTATGCAAGTAATTATAAATAACATTAATAAGGCAATATGAGTGTATATAAAATGTATCTATCCAGTGCTTTCTTCTTTAACATACACGCAATAGAACAGTTTTCATTTAAACCTGGTAACCTAAAAGCATTTAGTAGCAATTGCCAGCACAGTTCCCTAACTTCCAAATGAAGTGACAGTGGACCCCCATGTTTTCCTGGTTTTACTTGGTCAACCACCACAAATTTAAACCCATGGTTCAGGTAACACATTACATGCTTAGAAAGAGCATTTGTCAATTTTTGTTTCTGGTTGTTGTATACTACAGGGGAATAATGAAAAACTGGAGGTTTTAAAGGCACGAGGTTTAAGGGTAATAAAACCAAATAAGGACTTGTTCTTTAACTTGTTTTTTCCATTGCAATGTTCAGGGAATATGAAGATTAAACACTTATATTTTTATATTTAACTTATTAGAATGTATTTAATATTAGGGTTAATGTTATTTATTTTCTTTCCTAAAATCTTAAATGTTCCATTTATTTTTGGAAGCAATGGTTTATATCCATATCTGGGAGTGCTACAGAATCCTGAAAGCCCAAAATCCTGAAGACCAAAATCTCGAAAGTTCAAAATACTGAAAACTCAAAATGCTGAAAACTCAAAATACTGAAAACACACAGGATACCAACACATAGTATATTCCAGCACAAGTACATACAGAAACCTATTACCTTTCAACTATATTCAGGGGGGCAAGTCCCCCTGTGTCCCCCACACCCCCTGATACTTAAATATATTGCAATCTCAGAGTTGATATGGGTGGTGCAGGGCATGCCCCCCTGCTTATACTTCGAGAAAAGTAATATGGTTTATGTTTTATATGTTTCTGTATGTACTTGTGCTGGAATATAGTAAGAATTTGGTATCCTGTGTGTTTTCAGTATTTTGAGTTTTCAGTATTTTGAACTTTCGAGATTTTGGTCTCAGGATTTTGGGCTTCAGGATTTTGGGCTTTCAGGATTCTGTAGCAGTCCTCTATATCTATATCTATATCTATATCTATATCTATATCTATATCTATATCTATATCTATATCTATATCTATATCCACATCTACATAGTAATATACAATGTATTTGGTTAACATTGTTCCTTTAAGTTTATGTACTATAATGACAAAACATTTAGAAGTCCCGTGATTACTTAGCAGGTGGTTTAAAATGAGACGTTTTAACTTTGTATATTAACTGATGAGGTTCTGGAGTTTCTGGGATGAAAACACTTTCTTTTTTGTTTTACTGTCTTTCAGAGTGTCGCAATAAACCATCTGTGTATTAACTATGGACTTGTGGTTCTACCTGCAAATTTGTACTTGTATTTGAGCTGTGGAGCTAATTCCCTTACTGTTCTTTGTTCCTGTTTTTTTTAGTTTACTTTTGTTGGTGTTTTGAGCTGTGGAAAATAACAGAATTTGGGACAAGATATTTCAGAGGGAGATTTCAAATTCATGGCTGTTCTGCCTGACTGGGGTTGACAGCATGAGCAGGAAATGGCCATAAGAAGAAATTCTGAAGTGTTCGTGAAGTTAGGAGGGAAACAGCAAGAACAGAGAAAAAAAGGAACATATTGAGATGCACAAAAGAGGTGAATAACATGGGATTACAGAATAGAGGATTGATAGATACACAATATAAGAACTGGAGAGGAAAATGCTAGTGATCATAGATCGATATAGCAAATTAGGAATCAAAGTATACAAGGGAAACAAAACAGATACAATAAAATGAATATCAATAGTTGGGCAGATAAATCTGAATATTGTGAGTAATGTTGTGATGAGGGGAAAGAGGACTTGGGAAAGGCTCCTTTTGAAATATCAAAACTTGAAATGCGGAGTCCTGGCATGCCAAAAAGAGAAGTGAATGCAGGGGGGACAGAATATCGAGCATCGTTCTTCCCCTTTAAGCTTCTCTCTTTTGCAGGATATGACCCCCCTGCACCTGCAATGTGGGGGCAATCTACCCACACCAATGAAATTATATAACTTTCTCCAAGATCTTCATTCTTCAGAAAAAAAATGAAATATTCTGAGAAATGACAGTCTAGCATTTGATATATATGTCTGGATTTTCAGAAATTCAGTCTCCACATTAAAGGACTCAGCAATGCAGGTCCTGATCATTCAAACACCCTTGAAAAAGGTATAATGAAACTAAAAGGAGGAGTAAGCTCTGGTGAATGATTTTTTTAATACTTCAACAAAAGTGCTTAGGAAAAAATGTTACTCAGGAAAGATCAGCAAAGTTGAGGTAAAAGGAACTCTTGAGTGCAGATACTGAATTAAAATAAACTTCTGTGCAAGTTCTTGGAGATTTCAGAATAGCAAGCAAAGGCTTTAATGAACGATAAAGTGAACTCAGTCAACAATTTGCATGATAACAGGTATATGAAACACACACACAGCAGTAGATCAAAAGCAGGAGCAATAAAATGCATGATGCAGGTTAAGAATACAAAACAGAATAAATGGTCAATGTGCCAAAGCTATAGGGATAACTATCAACATAGAAATGCATGTTAAGTGCAGGTACAGGGGTCTATATCACTTAATCAAGTTTTACATCATTCAACACCTGTTCATTGAAATCCTCTTCGTCGAGCTCTCAAATAAGCGAATGGACTTTTAATCGAAGATTTTCCTAGGGCAAGCCAACAGTTGGCCGCCATATGGAATTTGCCCTTTTCCCCACTATAGTGCAGTCTCAGAGTTGGTATAGTTAGTTAGGGGATGTTGGGGGAGTGAAGCCCCCTACCTGGGTAGGTTTTAAGTTTTCTGATTTCTTCCACAGTTGCTAGGTGGCCTAATGTTGGTTTGCCCTAGGAAAAACTGTGATTAAAATTATGTTCCCTTATTTCAGAGTTTGACGAAGAGGTGTTCAATGAATGGGTGTTTGACAATGTAAGATTCGATTAAGTGATATAGACCCACAGGTAAAGTGTGTATGAACTGTAAAACAAAACATTTTATAGATGTGAGTAAGCTAACTCAGGGTTATTTTCTTTTGTCTTGAGGTAGAAGGTATGGTTTCCTCTCCCAACAAAGGTACTGCAGCTTCTTTATTGTTTTCCAAAACAAAGTATACATCAAGACAAAAATCTCTTTCTGATTTAAATTTTCTACTATCTGGACAAACCTCTTAACAGTTCCTTTTTTTCTTTATTGTTGTGTTTCCCATGGAGAGATGTATGTTTTCTTACTATCTCATTTTTAGTACTTACTAGCATTTATTTGCTCTCAGGGTCCCCGCTTACTGCCACTATTTTCATTTTCTCTGTTTGTCTGCTGACTCTTATTGTAAGTCGCTTTGCAATCATCTGTCTTGTGCTGAGTTTTACTTCAGAGTTTTTTTACCTGTCCACCTTCAGTTTTTATACTGAATTCTTTTACATTATAGGGTTCATAATGCTTCATCATTGGAATAGGCTTTCATAATATATATGATCCTTTTCATTTTTAATTGCAACCAGATTCCAGCCCATTTTGTAGCTTTTACGCTGTCTCCTTTCTCTTTGGGTTTGTTTCTGAATCTCTGCAATACTGTCACTGTCTTGTGCTGTAATTCAGTCTTACTAAAGGGGTATCTCAAACTGTTGCTTTACCTATTTCTTATTAGATATAGCAGCTCACAAAACTGAGGGCATGGATTTGTCCCTCCCCCATGTTCATGGTGTTGCAAAATGGGGAAATATTTACCAAATATAATATCACCAGTCACATCAGGAGGTATAGCTACAGGATGCAACTTTTTTTCTAGAGTACACTGAATGTTTACAATTATGACAGTCATATGAATGCATGTTATTTGCACAATGTGTTTGTTACTAATGTTATGCTTACATACAATGAATGCTTGACAAGGATACTCATGCTGCCAAACTCTAGCAGGATTTGAACTTCTCTCCCCTCTAAAATTGCAGTACATTTCATTAACTCAGTTGTAACTTCATGGCATAATGCTGACACAGTTTTTGTAGCTGCAGTATTGTCACATTCTATAGGAACATTTATTAGAAGGCATTTTGCCAATGCACTATTGGTTGTTGTTTTGATAAAGTAAGCTTGCTGCTACATCATATTTGTTTCAATTCTTTTGTTATGTATCATATACTAGAATTCTCTTTTGTACTTGTGAAACAGAATCTGGCAATGCAGCCCATCTCACCCCATTTGAAACTAATTAAGCATCTGTTTGAAGCATTTTATTTAAAAGAAGAAATAATATGCCATTAATCATCGCTCTATTAAAGTTACTAAGTTATAAGAATTCTTGTGATCATTTTGCAGCATCCATTTTGTCCTAGTACTTAGCTTAAATCTATGTACTATTAGAACTTCTAACATTTACACTTTACTGCTAGAAAGTTTAAATTATGTTTCACATCATCCATCTGAACCCTTACCAGTTTGTCAGCATTAAAATACCAACTGTAGAATTGTTATGGCTTGCACTTCAGAAGTTATCCCAAACTCAGGAGTTCTTTTTTAAGTTTATCATAGTCTATGCAATCAATCCCACCTCTATTGACATATGTTAATGTCTGTGTTGTCAGTTGGGATGACACGAGGTTCATCTGCTCCACTTTATCCTATTTTTTTGGGTGGCATATCATCCAAGTGATCCTCTCTGCTGATCTTTTTTTTTTTTTTTGGCAGGCACATTTCTGGATGCAGTTATTATATTGCGCTTTCTACCAAAAGTTCTACCAACTGCTATTGCAGCTGCATAAACTTTTGGTTAATCTCTACCTTGGATTCTACTAGGAGATTTTGAAGTTCATCTGTAGTTCTAGGTAGAAGCAGCACACCTGCAACAGAAATGGAAAAAAATGTTATTAGTAGCACATGAAGAACAATAGCAAAACAGCTGTGGTTATTACTGCACAGGTGATTCCGCAGGTAATTGTTAGCAACTCCACGGGGAAATAACAGCTCAAACAGGTCATGGAGTGGGCAGCACAGGCATGGTGAGGAAGAGCTAATTTGGCAGATCTTTGTACAAACTGGCTGTGTACACACCATCAGTATAAATGTTAACAAGTATTTGATGTAGTATTTATATAAAACTCAGATTTCTTTGGTAGATTATTTGAAAATGTAATGATAAATACATGTAACTTGTCCTTTCTCAGTAAATTCTGCATGCAAAAACAACAGTATCATCTGCCATACAAGTTCAGTCTCATACAAATCAATCTGACAAATGCATACTTGAAAAGGAAGTCACTGTTGCAGGCCCTGCCAGGTTTTCCTTTCACCTTCATAAAAATATTCACCTGAGTTTTGTCTCAAGCAACATTCAAAATTAGTCTTACGTGGACTATCAAAGTTCTTGAATCATGGACCTTTGAGTAAAGCCCCTGCTTTACCCCAAACTGTTTGATGTCTCAAACTGAAGAACTTGCTTCCCCACTTTGCCTCTTAAACTCCTTTTATAAATCACAAAGTAAGAAAATTATTTTTGTCACATAACTAATACAGTTACATCCCCTCAAAAGCATATTCCACCTTTTTCCACACATAATATATCCATATGTATATACGGATCTACTTTGAATTAATGAATACCATAATATTGAAATTCACAATATCCAAACCAAAATGAGAACATCTAAAAACACTGAAACTGCACAAAACCAAAGCCCAAAATGTCAAATTTCAAAACCACAAAACAACGTACAATAGTTAAATCTGCACCCTGCACCCCCCATAAGGGGTCGCACCCCCTACCCCCTGAAAATGTAATATACCATCTACGAGATCACACTATATTTATCAAAGGACGACAGAGACATTTGTATTCTTTCGATGTAAACCTGGATTCCACAGCAGCACTTAAGAGATGTGAAATTATACTAGTTAGAATTGAATGGCTACGGTAAATGTTGATACATCTTTAAATTTGAAGTGATTTTTTCATAGGAACTTGTACATTCCGAGTGCTTAACTCTATGCCCTTTGAAGCACTAATATAATTTTATGTATATACTTATGAAACATTTAATATGTCCTAATATGTCTTTATTATATGTTTTTAGGCATTATATTAGCAATTTAAGTCTGTACTGTGCAACAACATGTAACATTTTCACATTTGGGATCCAGGACAATAGCCTTTGGTTATGAGCACAATTTCCCTTTAAGTTTGTAAAGAGGAAATGATGTAATATGCCTTGCTTTATTTAAATGCAGTTTTAGCTCTTTTTAGCTTGTCTGATGAAGTTCCTGTATTGTTTTAAACTTGGAGCGAAAGCGCTTACAAGCTTTTACTGCTGTTTTGAATAAAACGTTTGCCTGCAACTGGTGCGAGACGGCTTTTTGGATTTAAAGAAGCAATACTGCTAATCATGTTTCTTACAGTCGAGTCAGAAAATATGATGGGTTGATTATTACATGTTCAGATAGCTACTACTTTACAACATGGAAACTTGGTTAACCGCAGATCCTGGACTTTGCTTTTGGGAAAATAAGCTGCAGAAGAGGGGAATGTGAGTTACATTTTTCTTTTATACCTTTTCTCTGAGTTGTACAACCTTAACATTTTAATATCAATATCAATATTCATATTTATATTTATATATTTATAGATAGATATAGATGTATATAGATATTTATAGATATCGCGAGATCTAGAGTGTCATACCACAGCCCCTGTATGGGGGGCAAGCTCCCTCTTATAAAAACAATTTTTATAAAGTATATGGTTTCTCCCTTTTTAATTTCTCCAAGTCTTTTGGTTTTCTAATACCATGATGGGAATGGACCCCATTCCTAAGTCAAAGTACGATTAAAGTTCATAAAATTAGTATTGCTTCAATCTTTGATGTCAGCCAGCAGTGCTCTTCACAGCACCCACAATGTGCCCAGTAATGACTCCTCCTGCAGTTCGTATGTAGTTACATTTATTGCTAACATATCCAAATATGACTGTAATTTTTTTTTTATGAGACCTGTTGCTCCTACTACTATTAGAACCGTCTGGGTATCTTTCTTCCACATTGCTCTCATTTCTGCCTGCAGATCCTGATATTTTATGACTTTGTGTCTCTCTGTACGCAAGACACTGTAGTCGCAGGGTGTGGCAATTTCAAAGATCAATGCTACTTTTGTCTTCTTTTTATGGACCACTATATCCAGTTTTCTAGCATCTATCTTTTGGACCTTTGGTAATGGGTGATCCCATGTGATATAAACTTCATAATTTTTTATGATGGTTTGTGGCTCATGTTGCCAGTGTTTTTCTGCCACTTCAAGTGTTTCCGCTTGTTTCCCGCCTTTCCTGTAATTAGTCTAGTCCAGAAGCAAGCTTCTGAGCGGTGCCAGAGTCTGCTCCTCAATTTTTCCCTTAGATCTACTAGTTCTCTCCTCTCCTGCATTTATACTAGCTTATTAGTCTAACACTTTACCAGACTTCTTGTAGCAATTATTGTAGCACACAAGTGCTACCAGCACTAATCATTCTACAAGGAAATAGCTCCAGTACTTATTATCAATGCCCATCCCTCCAGGCATGTCTAAAGATCAATTCCCTGTGCTTTCTCCTATTAACATGGTGAACTTGGACATCCTGAGGCAAGGTAGCAACTGCCTCATGTACACTGACAACCCTCTCCTCTTACCTTCCAACACTCAGACTTGTGAGCAATGCACTTATATATCCAAACTGGAAGTCACACACTCTCCAGCCAAGACAGGAATAGCTGGTCAAGAGGAGAAGGTCAACACTTGCACCACACTACATGAAACACATAGCTCTCCAGAACACACACCAGCACTGCCTTCACATAAAAACTCAAACCACACACCCACCTTTGCAAAGGTTCTCAATAAAAATCTACCCAAGCAGCAGAGACCTCCAAGGCAGAAACGCACTCGACCACCATAACACAACACTAATCATGAGACACATAACTATCCTAAACAGTGTGCCACTCAACCAAAGCCACTAAGGCAAAACAGCATGCCCAACATACTAGTCATAGGTGACTCGATAGTGAGGCACACTGATGTCCCACTCAGTATGTTGAATAAGGAGAAAGTAACAGTCAGCTGCCTGTCAGGTGCCAGGATCTGCCACATAATGCACGCACTCAGGTCCCTCAACAACAGGTACAAATATGACTAAGTCAGTGTACATCTGGGTGTGAATGACCTGAGATGTAGTTCCCTGGACTACATAAAAAGAGACATGGAGGAGCTCTAGGATTATGTATCCCAGGTGGGTGTGACCCTAGCTCTAAGCAGTCTCCTACCATCACCCAGAATGATACCACAGTACAAGCAGAAAATGATTGATTTCAACAATTGGCTAAGTTTCTGGTGTCATTCTAAGGTGATCCAGTATCTGCCTGGGATGACATGCCTGACAGACAACAATGCTTTGCCAGAGATGGCCTGCATCTGTCACCCCTGGGCTTCCGGATACTGGCCAAGGCTCTTGCCACCCCTATAGTGCCAGACTGGTAGCACAACATAAAGCATCAGAGGTACTTCATGTGCAGCTAACACTGGGTAAGACAGCGATTCATGTCGTAACCTGCTATAGGTCCCCAACCATGTCCCAAGACTCGCACTTCACGTTCCTAAGCACCCTGGAGAATATTAGGGTCCAACCTAACAATCTCTTACTAGGTGACTTCAATTTCCCCTCCATTAACTGGCTAAACTACTCATGTACCAATATACTTGCCCAATGTTTCCTGGAGTTCATTAATTCCAAGGTCCTGGACCAGCAAATTCTTACCCCCACTAGAGGTAGCAACATCATTGACCTGGTCATTGCTAACATGGGTGACCATTACTCTACACCAATAGTGAGCTTCTCACTGGTTAGATTCGACCACAAACTAATCACCGTGGAAATCCACATCCCTCTCACCCCCTCTGCAAAGGTAATCACCATGAAAAACTTCTCCAAAGCTAACTTTGGGCTCCTAAAAACAGAGGTGGCTAACTTCACTGCACCCATGCAAATGGAGCATAGTTGCATGACTGCAGAATCATACACCAATGCGCTGTACTAATACATACACAATGCATGGATCTCGCCATAGCCAATAGAACCAAGACGCACTACTCCAAAAAAAGGAAGCCAATCTGGTTGTCCCCTGCCATAAATAAACTCTACAACACAAGGAGGAAACTGATGCGGAATAAGGTGAAGGCCCAAGACTGGAAAACCTCCCTTATCAGTCTCAACAAAAAGTTGAGATCCCTCATCAAATCCTCTAAAGCCAGCTATGAAAACAGAATTGCAGCAGATAGTAAAGACAACCACAAGGCCTTGTATAGTTATGTAAAGAATCTCCATGGCAATTTCCCAGATTTACTCTGAGTTACTGCACAATGGTACCTCCTATACCGAGCCAACAGATATTGCCAGTATACTGGCCAATAGATTCAGTGCTGACTTTACCCCTCCCCCCGAAAGGACCAATCACAATACCAGTAGCTTTCCAGGCACCCAGTATTACTGCTGCACAAGTTAAAACAGCACATTCCAAGGCCAAGAATACAGTTTCTATGGGACCTGACAATATCTCTGGTTGTGCTCTACATGAATTATAGAGGGAACTGGCACCTCACCTGTGTGCCCTGTTCAATCACAGCCTCACCTCAGGCTTTGTTCCTACTGAATGGCACACTGCTACTGTCATCCCTCTCCACAAAGGAGGAGCGACTACAGACCCTGGGAACTATCGCCCCATCATCATGGACCTAATAAACAAGGATATATGGAATCTCCAAACTCTGGATCCGACACAGTTTGGTTTTGTGAAGGGTAGATCATGCCTGCTCAACTTGGTTGACTTCTTCGAGTCAGTCACCAGAGCTATGGATGAAGGCAAGTTGGTTCATACAGCCTACCTTGATCTGGCCAAGGCTTTTGATACCATTCCCCACTCAGGAATCATAGAAAAACTCACTAAGCTAGGCATCAACCCTTATATCATTAGGTGAGTTGCAAACTAGGTCACAGATAGAACCCACAGTGTGAAAGTAGCTAACTCCAAGTCACGCTGCTGACTAGTCACGAGTGGAGCCCCACAGGGTTCAGTCCTAGATCCTCTCCAGTTTGGTATCTACGTCTCTGAAGTCCAGGCCAACACAAAGTGACGATTGGAAGTTTGGAGCTATTATTAACAATAAGCTTGAAATGAAGGAATATCAATGGATGATACGCCTTTGTACTGATGTATTACCAGGTTTAAATCAGACTGTTTCTTTAAAACCTGTACTAAGGTATAAACAAATGTGTTGAAATAGAGTTATGTGCTTCTGCAACTATTGTTTTTAACTAGGATTGATTGCTCAATTGAATAATTAATGGCTGTGTGATTTCTGATAGTATATAAAAAAATGGTTAGTATGTGTTAGTATTTTATACACTGATGAAGGGTTTGTTTGACCTGAAAGCTTTGTTTTATTAAACACTTGTTCAGTATCAGCGTTCCTTGGTTTGTTTCATACTGCAGCTATTATTAACTCCCCAAGTGATGTTGACATTCTACAGAATGGCCTCACTGAGACCAATGACTGGTGTCAGAACCATGGCCTTAAGCTCAATGCCAAAAAATGTGTCATCATCCCCTTTGGGAAAAACCCGGTTCCCATGAATTACCACATTGATGGGAGTCCACTAAACACAGAAGGCATTATAAGAGATCTGGGAACACAGGTTGACAGCAACCTCTTTTTTGATCACTATGTGGTCAGACGTCCTTCTATGTGGCACATCTCATTACTAAGGGTTTTGCATCCAGGAAGAAAGAGGCCATTGTCTCCCTCTACTCTTCCCTCATTAGGCCAATCATCAAGTACAATGCCCCATTTGGCATGTACCTCACCAGACACCTGCAACAACTGGAGAGGCTGCAAAAGTACCTCACAAAGAGGATCCTAGGCCTTAAACACTTGTCCTATATGTGCAGACTCAAAAAACTCCAATTATTCTCTGTCTCATATCGCCTACTTAGAGGCGATCTCTGCTTACCTTACAAAGCCATGTCTGACCTAGCTCTGTTAGAAATGCTACATCTAACGAAATCCCAATTCCTCCACACCACATGCTCCAGAGACCTCAGCCTCATTACCACAATTAAAAGAACATGCCGGAGGGACAGGTTCATAACCCAGAGACTGCCCATGCTATGCAACAGACTTTCCATATGTGTCAAGCAGAGCACCTCGCTGACCCTCTTCAAGAGAAATCTTGATGAGTGGATGGGAAACAGAAAATTCACCCTGGGGATAACTCCAGTGGCTCTACTCGACAGAGGCACTGGGAACTATGATCGGGTGCCACTATGCCAGGGTAATCCTATGGGTAGGCTTGTAAAGGTCTCAAAGCCATTAGCCTAGTACACACCTATGAACCTATAATGTTTGCACAATCCCAAGTCCAACAGTCTCACCACATTATTATGCCTTTCAGTATACAGTCCTTCTGCCATTAGTGTGTCACAACCAGCAACAAGGTGAGTGACTGTTTCCAATTCGGTTTTACAAAACCTACATTTGTCTGTTCTCCCACATGTTCAGTGGACTTTGTAAACCAGAGTGTACATAGCCCACCATCTTGGGCTGCCAATATTAGCCTTTCATTTCTTGGTTTGAAGTCAGCTCTTCTTAACCATTCCTGTATTTGTTCCTGATCAACATGAGGTTCTTCCAGAAGTCTTCTATACTTGCAACTATATTTATGTTTTTTCCACATTTCTTGCCTTCTCATCTGGTCCTTCACCTTATATTATTTCTTTTGTTTTTTTGACACATTCAGTTGCTGCCTGGTTTTTATCTACTTCTGGTTTAATTTCCATTCCTGCTTGACACTGATATGCTTATGCTAAATTAAGCAAAGAAGTCATCTTAGATTTATTCTCCTCATGTTTCAAAACTTTCGCTACATTTGGATCTTGTGAGATCAGTAGAATTGTGTGGAGTCCCATGATTGCAGATCTATACATGTAATCAATTTCAAGGAGGCCCATCCCTCCTTCAGAATGGGGAATATATAATCTTGGTATACACTGATTTTTATAAATCATTTGGTAAGCATGAAGCATCCTTCTTGTTTTAATATCTAATCTATCCAACACTTTTTGAGGCCAGTCAATCACTCCAAAACTGTAAGTTCAGACAGGAAGAGCAAATTGATTTATAGCTTGGATCTTGTTCCTAGGTGTCAATGTTGTTCTCAGGATTAATTTAAGTCTTCTAAAGAATTCCTTACTGAGTTTTATTTGCTTTTGTTCATAGGTTCATAGGTAGGTACTAGGCTATTGGCCCAAGGGCCTAAGTAAGCCTAGCAAACAAGGTTCCATGGCTTATGCCACCCAAGAAAGTTAATTTCCTGTGCTCTTGTCGAGCAGAACTGCAGAAGTGATCCCCTGGGTGTATTTCTTATTTCCCATTCACTCATCAAGATTTTTCTTGAAGAGTGCTAATGAGGAACTTTGCTTGACATAGATGGGTAGCTTGTTCCAGAGTATGGGAAGTCTCTGAGACAGGAATCTATCCCTCCAGCATGTTCTGTTTATTGTGGAGAAAAGGTTTAGGTCCCTAGAGCGTGTAGCTTGGAGGGATTGGGATTTCTTTAGGTGTAGCATGTCCAACAGCTCTGGGTTTAACATAGCTTTATATGTTAGGCAGAGATCGCCTCAGAGTAGGCGATATGCTACAGAGTAAAGCTGGAGTTTTTTGAGATAGTCAGTGTAGGGCATCTGTTTGAGGACAGTAATCCTCTTTGTTAGGTACTTCTGTGGCCTTTCTAGCTGCTGCAGTGTCTTGTGAGATCCATTCCAAAAGGGGTGTTGTACTCTATAATGGGTCTAATGAGTGCCGAGTAGAGGGGAACAATGACCTCTTTTTTCCTGGATGATAGTCCTTTTGTGATGAGGTGTGCCACATAGAAGGACTTCCTAACTACTGCGGTGATGTGATTATCAAAGGAGAGACTACTGTCCACCAGGGTCCCAAGGTCTCTTATCACACATTCGGCATTAAGTAGATTGCCGTTTATGTGGTAGTTCATGGGCATAGAGTTTTTACCAAAGGGGATGACAATGCACTTTTTGGCATTGAGCTTGAGGCCATGCCTCTGACACCAGGCATCTCTCTTAATGAGGCCCTTCTGTAGGATGTCCACATAATTTGGGGACTCGACTATAGCTCCTAGTTTGCAGTCATCTGCAAACTTCATTAGCCAGAGGCCTTCTGTGTTAGTCTGAACTTCAAAAAAGTAGATACCTAACAGGAGAGGTCCCAGGACTGAACCCTGTGGTACACCACTTGTCACTGATTTGAAATCAGGATTGGAGTCTGCAATTTTTGCAGTGTGGGTTCTGTCAGTGAGCCAGTTGGCAACCCATCTTGTGATGTAGGGATTTATACCTAGTTTAGTGAGTTTAACTATAATTCCAGAATGGGGGATGGTGTCTAAAGCCATGGCAAGGTCAAGATAGGCTGTGTGAACCACCTTACCCTCATCTATGGTTTTGGTGATTTCCTCAAAGAAGTCAATCAGGTTCAGAAGGCATAATCTGCCTTTCACAAACCCAAACTGGGTGGGGTCCAGAGTTTGGAGGTTACCAATGTCTTTGTTAATGAGTTCCATGGTGAAATGTTCCATGGCCTTGCAGACCAGGCTCGTCAGGCTAATAGGGTGATAGTTCCCAGGATCAGTGGTGGCTCCCCCTTTGTGGAGTGGGATAACTGTTGCTGTGCTCCATTCAGTGGGCACAAAGCCTGATGTGAGACTATGATTGAACAGGTTCCTATTAGATGACTGAAGATGCATTCTATCGAATGCGTCTTCGTCAAACTTAAAACAACAAAAAGGCAAAATAGTGAAGCGGCTTTTAAGCGAATTCCTTCCCAGGGAAAGAATTCACTTGGCTGCTTCCATTACTTTGCCATTTTCGGCACTGTACTGCAATACTGGAGTTGGTATATTTAAGTAGGGGGAGGGGGGGCAATGCCCCCCACTTTATGTATTCTTTCAATTTTTTTTTTTTTTTTGTAACAACTATTTTTTTGCCTTATAGGTTCATAGGTTGGTACTAGGCTATCGGCTCTAGAACCTATACAAGCCTAGCCATAACAATTCCCTGGCTATTTCTTCCCACACTATTTACTTCCCTGGACCCCTGTCTAGCAGGGCGACTGACGTGATCCCTGGGGTGAATTTCCTTTCTCCCATCCAGTCATCAAGGTTCATTTTGAAGAGGGCCAAAGAGGTGCTCTGCTTGACATGTATGGGCAGTCTATTCCAAAGTCTGGGGAGTCTCTAGGTCAGGAACCTATCCCTCCAGCATGTTTTGTCTATTGTGATGACAAGGTTTAGATCCCTGGAGCATGTGGCTCTGAGGGATTGGGATTTCTTTAAGTGTAGCATGTCCAACAACTCTGGGTTTCACATGGCCTTGTATGTTAAGCAGAGATCGCCTCGGAGTAGACGATATGCGACAGAATATAGCTGGAGTTTTTAAGGCGGTCAGCATAGGGCATCTGCTTTAGGCCTGATATTCTTTTAGTGAGGTATTTCTGTGGCCTTTCCAGTTGTTGCAGATGTCTTGATAGGTACATACCAAATGGGGCATTGTATTCTATAATGGGTCTAATGAGGGATGAGTACAGTGGGACAATGACCTCCTTTTTTCCTGGATGAAAAGCCCTTAGTGATGAGGTGTGCCAAGAATTTCCTGAATGTTGTGGCGATGTGGTTATTGAAGGTGAGACCACTGTCCACCTGTGTCCCTAAATCTCTTATCACACTTTTGGTGTTTAGTGTACTGCCACCTATGTGGTAATTCACGGGTACATGTTTTTTTCCCCAAAGGGGATAACTATACATTTCTTGGCATTGAGCTTAAGCCCATGGCTCTGGCATCAATCATCTGTTTCTGTGAGGCCTTTTTGTAGAGTATCAACATCATTTGGGGATTCAATAATGGCTCCCAGTTTGCAGTCATCTGCGAACTTTGTTAGCCAGAGTCCCTTAGTGTTGGCCTGTACTTCACAGAAGTAGATGCCAAACAAGAGCGGTCCCAGGACTGAACCCTGAGGTACTCCACTTGTCACTTGTCTGGAACTGGATTTGGAGTCAGCTACCTTTACAGTGTGGGTTATGTCAATAAGCCTGTTGGCAACCCATCGAGTGACGTAGGGATTAATGCCTAGCTTAGTAAGTTTATCTATGATTCCAGAGTGGAGGATGGTGTCAAAGGCCTTGGTGAGGTCCAGATATGCTGTGTGGTCTGCCTTACCCTCGTCCACGGCTATGGAGACTGATTCAAAGAAGTCAATCAGGTTCAGGAGACAAGATTGGCCCTTCATGAACCCAAACTAGGTGGGGTCCAGTGTTTTAAGGTTGCCAATGTCTTTGTTTATAAGTTCCATAATAATATGTTCCATGGCCTTGCAGATCAGGCTCGTCAGACTGATGAGGCGGTAGTTCCCGGGATCCAAGATGGATTCCCCCTTGTGGAGTGGGATAACTGTAGCTGTGCACCACTCAGTGGGCATGAAGCCTGAGGTGAGGGTATGATTAAACATGACACTTAGGTGAGGTGCCAGTTCATATTGTAGTTCATGTAGTACACAGCCCGGGATGTCATCTGGTCCCATGGATGCTGTATTCTTAGCTTTGGAGAGTGTGTTTTTTACCTGTGTAGCCATTATTACCAGAATTTGGCAATCTTCTGGTATTGAGATGGGCCATTTAGGGGGTGAGAGGGGGGTGAAGTTGGCACTGTATCGATCTGCCAGGATATTGGCAATATCCTTGGGATCAGTATATTTAATGCCATTCTGTTGTAGCTCAGAGCATATCTGAGCATTGCCATTTAGATGTTTGACATAGTTATAGAATGCCGTGTGGTTGTCTTTGGAATCTTTGGCAATTTTATTTTCGTAACTAGCTTTGGAGGATTTTATGAGGGATCTCAGCTTCTTACTGAGGCTGGTAAGGGAGTTTTTTGCATCCTGGGATTTTCCTCTTTTCTGCAACAGTTTCTTCCTTTTGTTGTAAAGTTTGTTTATGGCAGGGGGACCACCAGATTGGCTTCCTTGTTTTGGAGAAGAGCATCTTGGTTCTATTTGGGATGGCACAATGCATGCATGAGTGGATGTGCTCGTACAGTGCCTTAGTGTAGGACTCAGCAGTCAAACTTTCAGTTCCCGTCTGCATGGGTGTCATGAAGTTTGTAACTTCTGACTTGAGTAGCATGAAGTTGGCTTTGGAGAAGTTTTTTATGGAGGTTTCCTTTCTGGGGGGGGGGGGGTGGGATGTGGATGTTAAGGGTGATTAGCTTATGGTCTGACCTGACCAATGAGGGGGTGACCATAGGTGTGGAGCATCAATTTCCCATGTTGGTAATGACCAGGTCTAGGATATTGGAGCCCCTGGTGGGACTATGGATTAGTTGATCCAGGGCATTGGAATTTATGAATTCCAAGAGCCGTTGGGCAAAGGTGTTGGTACATGAGTAGTTTTCCCAGTTAATGGAAGGGTAGTTGAAATTACCCTGTATTAGGGTGTTTGGTTGTATATTAATATTTTCCAGTATGTTTAGAAAGGTGTAGTGAGAATCTTGGGGCATGGTGGGGGATCTGTAGCAAGCTACAATTTGGATTGTAGTCTTACCTAGTGTTAGTTGCACCTGAAGAATTTCAGATACATTGTGTTGGGCAACTAACCTGGTGGTGTGAATATCCTTGGTGAATATGGGCACTCCTCCACCTTTAGTGTTTCGATCCTGGTTTGGTGGCCGGAAAGTGTGATAAGAGTTATAGCCTGGTATGGCAGGGGTGCTCTCTGGAGCCTTGAACCAGGTCTCATTTACTGCACAGATATCGATTTTCTCCATTTTTAGGAGTGCCTCGAGAGAGTGCATTTTGAGGTTTAGACTTCTAGCATTGAATAGCATTACCTTCAGATTTTGCATGCTTGTACCTGTTATGGTGGTGGTTTTGTCCTTTGAACTTTGCCTAAAAAAGGCACTATAGAGGAGGCAAGAGCCTTTGCCAGTAACCTGAATCCCAGGGGCGACAGTTGTAGACCATCTCTGGCAAAGCATCATGGTCTGTCGATCATGTCGTCCCAGGCAGACAGATACTGGATCCCCTTTGAATGACACCAGAAGCTTAGCCAATTGTTGAAGTCAGTCATTTTGTCCTTATATTGTGGTATTATTCTGGGCCAAGGCAGGATGCTATTCAGGGCTAGGATCATACCTGCCTGGGCCACATGATCCAAGAGCTCTTCCATGTCTCTTTTCATGTAGTCCAGGAAGGTACATCTTAAGTCATTCACTCCAGCATGGACAATGACAAAGTCATATTTGTACTTGTTGTGGAGTGACTTGAGTGCATGAGTTATGTGGCAGATCCTGGCACCCGACAGGCAGCTCACTGTAATTTTCTCCTTGTTCAGCCTGGTGAGTGGGACATCAGTGTGCCTAACTATAGAGTCACCTATGACTAAAGTGTTATGTACGTTGTCTTGCCTTAGGTTGCTGGGTGGCACACTGGTGTTGAGAGCTATGTGACACTTTGGTTATGATCGATGTTTGTTTGCATTTCAGCTTCGGAGGTCCTTGTTGCTTGTGCAAGTTACAGTTAAGGGCCTCCGCATATGCAGATTTAGTGTTGCTATGTGTGGGTGTTGGTGTGAGTTTAGAAGGGCTATGTGTTGCTTGAGGTGTAGTGCAGGTGTTAACCTTCTCCTCTTGACTGTCTAGCACAATCTTGGGTGGAGAGAGCTTTGCTTCCAGTTTGGCTATGTAAGTGCATCTCTCACAGGTTGCAGTGTTGGGTGATAGGAGGAGAGGGTTTTCTGTGTACATGAGGCAATTGCTGCATTGCCCGAGTATGCCCAGATTCACCAGGTGGACAGGAGAAATCAACGGAAGCTGACCCTTGGACATGCCTGGTTTGGTGTTTTTTTTTTTTTTTTTTAAAGTACAGGAGCTGATTTCCCTTACCTTAGCAAGGTACTTTGCAGTTATAGGCTGTTTAGTGCCTATGATTAATTTCTCCTTATTAATAAGAAGAGTTGAGGGTTTGTATCAGTTTAAGGCTTTCTAGTGTTTTCCAGCAGGTATTAGAGCAAGTGCTAGTCACAGGGATGCTTAAAGGTAAGATGAAAAAAATGTTTTATCCTAAACACTGCACTGTGCACTGGAAAAGTTAGATGTGAAAGTATGTAACTTAAGTTTTACCTGTCTAAAAAGTTAAGTTTTAGTGGAGAGTCACTATTTTTAAAACAGCAAGATAGATTGAAAGGGGGTGATCACTTTTGTATTCCAGTACTATGGAATACAGTAGAATGGCCAATAAATGTAAATAGTTGAAGGAGGGTGATTTCACAAAATGATAATTTAGTGCTTACTCACACAAGCCAGTGAAAGCAGAGAGGAAATTAGTTATATAGTCACATTAACATAAGAGGCAGGCAACTAGAAAGACAGTGGTATTTAAGAAGATGACAGTGACAGGGTGGGGAAAAGTTTCTGCCTGACTCACAAGAGACAGAGCGGTGGTGTCTTTTGAAGTTTTACTATGCAGTTAAAAGCAGAACACAAGCAAAACACAAGGTAAAGAAAACAAATCACAACACTCAAAATATAAAAAGGCAATAAACTAATACAAAATACAACAAATAAAAAGCAAACCAACCTTTCCCCTCACAGCAAAGTGTAGCAGAGTCTGGGTGAGCCTTTCCAATAAAGTTTTGAAATGTTTTATTTTACCCCTTAAATAGAAGGTTTAATTCCTAGCTCCACCTCTCAGTTCACAAATGATTAACTTTAAGTGACCTATTCTGTCTTATGTATGTGTCCTTAATTGATCAGTTCTAATTTCTGCCTGACTCACAAGAGACAGAGCTGTGGTGTCTTTTGAAGTTTTAATATGCAGTTAAAAGCAGAACACAAGCAAAACACAAGGTAAAGAAAACAAATCACACCACTCAAAATATAAAAAGGCGATAAACTAATACAAAATATAACAAATATAAAGCAAACCCACATTTCCCCAAACAGAAAAGTGTAGCAGAGTCTGGGTGAGCCTTTCCAATAAAGTTCTGAAATGTTTTATATTACCCCTTAAATAGAAGGTTTAGTTCCTAGCTCCACCCCCTCAGTTCACAAATGATTAACCTTACGTGACCTCTTCTGTCTTATGTATGAGTCCTTAATTGATGTGTTCTAATTTATGCCTGACTCACAAGAGACAGAGCTGTGGTGTCTTTTGAAGTTTTAATATGCAGGTAAAAGCAGAACACAAGCAAAACACAAGGTAAAGAAAACAAATCACATCACTTGGAAAAAAAATCGCTGTTCTGAGCTTTTGAGATTGTAAGCTTTCGCTTACATGGGGTCGATTATTCATCATTCGCTTTTATAAGCATTCAATGATATAATATAGACCCAATAGGAAATGGTGCTTAGGTGGGGAGCCAGTTCATTCTGAAGTTCATGTAAAAGGCAGCCTGGGATGTTGTCTGGTCCCATGGATGCTGTGTTTTTCATTTTAGAGAGTGCAGCTTTTACCTGCATAGATGTGAATACAGGGACTCTGCATTCTTCCTGTATAGATATGGGCCCTTTAGGGGGTGGGAGGGGGGTAAAGTTAGCATTGAACCTATTTGCCAGGATGTTGGCAATATCAGTTGGTTCTGTAATGTTCGTGCCATTGTGCTGTAACTCAGAGCAGATCTGGGTGATGCCACTGAGATTCTTGGCATAGCTATAGAATGCTTTGTGGTTGCCCTTAGAATCAGTGGCAATTTTGCTTTTGCAGCTAGCTTTGGAGGATCTTATAAGGAATCTCAGCTTCTTACTGAGGCTTACCAGGGAACTCCAACAGTTTCTTCCTTCTGTTGTAGAGTTTGTTTATTGCAGGGGACCACTAGATTGGCTTCCTTTTTTGGAGAATAGCTTCTTGGTTCTGTTTGGGATAGCACGATCCATGCACTCATCTAAGTGCTTATAGAGTGCATTTGTGTAGGATTCAACAGTCATAACTGTATTGTCCATCTGCATGGGTGTCATGAAGTTTGCCACTTCTGTCTTAAGAAGCATGAAATTGGCTTTGGAGAATTTTTTTACCAAGGGTTCCTTAATGGTGGGTGAGGGCAGGATGTGGATATCTAGGGTGATTAGCTTATGGTCGGATCTGACCAACGAGGAATTGACTTCAGGTGTGGAACACCGGTCACTCATGTTGGTAATGACTAAGTCTAGGATATTGTTGCCCCTGGTGGGGTTGTGGATAAGTTGATCCAGGACACTAGAATTTATGAATTCCAGAAAGCGTTGAGCGAAGGAGTTGGTACATGTGTAGTTTTCCCAGTTAATGGTGGGGTAGTTGAAATTGCCCATTATTAGGGTGTTTGGTTGAACCCTAATATTTTCCAGTATATCAAGAAAAGAGGAGTTGGAATCCTGTTGCATAGTGGGGGATCTGTAGCAAGCTACAATTTGGATTGCAGTTTTGCCCAGAGTTAGTTGCACTTGGATAACCTCTGATGCATTATGCTGTGCAACTAGCCTGGAGGTGTGGATATCCTTAATTAATATGGACATACCTCTGCCTTTGGTATTCTGGTCCAGTTTACATGGCCGAAAAGTGTGGTGTGAGTTATAGCCTGGTAATGAAGGGGTGCTCTCTAGAGCCTTGAACCAGGTCTCAGTCACTGCACAGATTTCAATGTTCTCTATTTTAAGGAGTGCCTCGAGTGAGTGCATTTTGAGATTTAGACTTCTAGCATTGAGTAGCATTGCCCTCAGTTTTTGCTTGCCTGTTTCTGTTATGATGGTGAATTTGCCATTTGGACCTTGCCTAAAAAAGGCACTATAGGGGCAGCAAGATCCTTAACCAGTATCCAGAATCCCAGGGATGACAGGTGCAAGCCATCTCTGGCAAAGCATCGGTGGTCTGTCGACCATGTCATCCCAGGCAGACAGATACTGGATCCCCTTAGAATGACACCAGAAGCTTAGCCAATTGTTGAAGTCAATCATTTTGTCCTTGTACTGCGGTATCATTTTGGGTTATGGCAGGATGCTACACAGGGCTAGGGTCATACCTGCCTGGGCTACAAGATCAGAGAGCTCTTCCATTTCTCTTTTCATGTAGTCCAGTGAGGTACATCTCAAGTCGTTCATACCTACATGGACAATGACAGAGTCATATTTGTACTTGTTGTGGAGTGACCTGAGTGTGTGGGTTATGTGGCAGATCCTGGCACCTGACAGGCAGCTGACAGTAGCCTTCTCCTTGTTTAGCCTGGTGAGTGGGACATCAGTGTGCCTGACTATAGGGTCACCTATGATTAGTGTGTTGGGTACGTTGTTTTGCCTTATTGGCTATGGTTTATTGGCACACTGAGTCTGCGGGCTATGTCTCATTTTGGTTGCGTTGGGGGGTGGAGGTTGCTTGCATTTCTGCTTTGAAGGTCTCTGTTGCTTGAGCAGATTATTATTGAGAGCCTCCACAAATGTTTTTGTGTTTCTATGTGTGGATTTTGGTGGTGTAGATTTAGTGAGACTATGTGATGAGTGTGGTGTGGTGCAAGTGTTTACCTTCTCCTCTTGACTGTCAAGTTCAGTCTTGATTGGAGAGTGCTTGACCTCCAGTTTGGCTAGTTAAGTGCATCTCTCACAGTTTGTGGTGTTGGGTGGTAGGGGGAGAGGGTTGTCTATGTACATGAGGCAATTTCTACATTGCCTCAAGATGCCCAGATTCATTAGATAGACAGGAGAGAACACTGGGAGCTGACCCTTGGACATGCCTGAATAGAACACTACTTTCCTCTATACAAGTGAGGACAGTGAGTATAAGAGCTGTTTTTCTCTAAGCAAGTAATGAAAGTAAGTACCAAAACTGTTTTCCTCTAGGTAAAGAGGAAGATTGAGTGCTGTAATGTGTAGCTTATTTAGAGCTAACAACAAGTTCTGAACAAGTGCCGAGTACAAATAAGCAAATTCAACTGTTAAAACTTAAAATCTGTACCTGGATCTTGTGGTAGATAGGCTACCTAGTGCTTACCACTCCCAAGTTATTCATGTTTTATTGCTGATCCTTCATCAATTTCCAAGTATTTATATACTCCCTCTTTCTCAAGTTCTTTTATATCACATTCTTGTCCCGAACTGATGTTTTCCTGGAGCTGCAGTTTTCCTTTTTTAAAGGTTGCTTTTGCACACTTATCAAGACCAAATGACATTCTAATATCATCTGAAAAAGTTTTGACAACCTGCAGCTGTGCTTTCAGTTCCTCATCTGATGAGCTATACAGTTTTAAATCATTGATAAAGAGAAGATGAGAAGTCATTAGACTTTGTTGTTTTCTAGGAGCCACATTATAGCCATAGCCTAAGCTAGCAGCTTAATGGATTAATGGCAAGGCAGAATAGCAACGGTGACAGAGTCACCCTGGAATATCCCCCTTTGGCAATGTAGATGTAGTGGTGATCAAACTTAATGTTTAAGTATAATTATTTGTGTCTCAGCTAAAAAATGTGACTAATCAATGTAAATCTCACACACACACACACACACACACACACACACACACACACACACTTGCATATGCACATTAACAGCATTCATAGAGTATATTCACAGTAGCGTGCACACACGCTGACACACACACACACACACACACACACACACACACACACACACACACACACACACACACACACAAGTGCATATGCATGTTAATAGCATTCATACAGAGTATATTCACAGTAGAGCACACACATGTACACACACACCGACACACACACACACGTGCACACAGACACGTGCATATGCACATTAACAGCATTCATACAGAGTATATTCACAGTAGCGCACACACACACACACGCACACATGCACACACCCAGACACATGCACAAATACAATATATCTGTCTACACACACACAAGCACGCACGCACACACACACACACACACACACACACACACACACACACACACACAAACACACACCCAAAGACACAGACATACTCATGCATGCATACAAACATGCAGACACAGACACACACACACACACAGACACACGCAGACACAAAGATACAGACATACTCATGCATGCATACAAACACACAGACACACACACACACACACACACACACACACACACACACAACTTTCACTAGGTTTATAGCTCTTTTGAAAGAAACACTTATTTGCTGCCTTTAAAAAGTGCAACAAGCACCTTGCATACTCACAAAATGTCAGCAGGATTGCAAAATATGTTTTACAGTGAATCACATCATTTATCCGCATAAAATAATCATTCTAGTCACTTCTTGTACTGTGTTAATTAGGAGCAGTGGCAGCTGGTGACGTCAAATTAAAGTGGGGCTGCAGGAGCCAGCTGAATGGGTGGGGCCAATGGGGTGGGGTGTGTCCAACTAGAAAGGGGTGGAGCTATGCTCAAAATCACAACACCTGGAACTTAAATTAAATACGCTGCCCTGGGTACCAAACAGTCATTACGAGAGTCCAATCAAGACAAAATGGAGTGTAGAAGAAAACATATTTCAATACATTGGCTACATGACAACTTACTTAATATCTAGATGGAAACACAAAGGTTGTGAGGCATGAAAAAATAAATTGCTTTTTAAATACATTACCGGAATGCCAGTCAAAATCAAGTATAAAAAAAAAACAAGCAGCACTCAGCTCAAACCACTTCTCCTTGCACTACAGTTCTAATTATAATTTATATTCGGCGTTGTAAAATTACCAAGTAGCATGCTGAAAGTAGCAATCTCTGTGATGCCCCCACTTGTAAAAATGTTTCTTATCCAAAAAAGACCTGCTGCCTGACAACAACTATCTACTTGTTTCATGGAGAACACATGATCAAAGTAAAAAATTAACAGCAAACAAGAAACAAGCTCAAGATAAATTGCTTAATGGATTACTGCACAAGTTATGGACCACACATATGATAGATTGGCATTCTGTTTAGTTTACGGGTAAAGCATGCAAAGATAACTGCAAGTCTCCCAACAAATGTAATGAGCTTCTGAAAATACTGTAATCCTGTCCTTTATTACAAATACTGTCATATGCGTTTCAATACCTAAGGCTTATACGTTATCTAGTTATGTAAATATTCTCTGCATGGCAAGAATGAAAAGGCTTTCAATGTTGGTAATTCTTTAACAGTTGTTGTTGTTGTTGTGTCTTTCGGCTTTTCCCGGTTAGGGGTCGCTACAGTGGAACTCCGGTCCGCTAATGATTGGTAGTTGATTTTTTTATGTGCTGAGTTACCAGCCCTATGCACAACCTTCAGCGAAGGTACGCCCATTCACGCATGTCTCCATGCAGAAGACACTCTAGCTGAGAATCGAACCTGACAGCGTCTTACTGTGAGGCGACAACGCTACCGCAGGCTTATTAAAGCTTACTTGCATCTTACAATCTCCGACAAGCTTACCTGATGGTCATTAAAGCATTGCTACTTTATACAGAGCAATAGGCACTGCAACAGCATGCATTTTCTAAATAATAAGAAGCATAAATCAACAGTATAAAAATATGACAGAAAACCACATTCTGCAAAATCAAGGACAGATGAAAAGCCATGGTCATACTTGTGTTCTACCTTGGATGGGGGAATACTCTGCACACTTACACTGCATAACTGCTCCTTGCCTTGCTTGGACACATCCAGAGCCACTACAATGGGGAGTGGAGTGCAACAAGTAGGTCACAGTTTGAAATGTCTCTGGCTGATGGCGATGGCTCTGACACTCATACCTCTCAACTTCAGAGCAAGAAATCTGGACAAAGCCATACACAGAAGTGGGACACAGGCTCAAAAATAAAGACAATTTTTAAATATTGCTCTTATAAACTTAGAAAGATAATAGAATAGTAGTAGGAAATCTTGATAAGGCCAAATATATTGGGGGAACATACAAACAGTACTAAAAAGACAGTTGATAGAATAACAGGTCTTGCTTTAGCATGCATTTTTCTGAAGGTTATGACTTCTGAAACTCATTGTCTGTCATTATTTAGTGACTTCATTCCTAAATGATTTGGCAGAAAACCACAAATTTTGTGAGGCACAAACCAAAAATAAGCAAAAATCTATTCATTCTGGACAGTTGAGAAGTATAGTTCAGCCGGGGTTGTCTGAATTTGCTGCCCCCCTCACAAAATCATGGTCAAATGGAGCATCCCCCCTGCAGCCATTCCAATGTCCCATTCCTTGGTTGTTTCACCCCATTTGCCATAAACACTGTAATGTGCATACTGCTTTACTTCTACGATGATATGGATTTCATTTGAAAGTTTTATTTTATATTTTACAGCATAAACCCTAATAGATATCTGCTAAACAAAGCAATGCAGTCTCACAATGAAAATAGACTTAGCATTAAAATTTCTCTGCCCTTGAAACTCACATTCATTGAAACAGCATTGAAACCCACATTCAAAGAAAATACATTTTGCCAGTGGCAGATAAAGATTAATTTTGGGCTGTTTTCAAATCATAGGCCCCTTGAACACAAAACATACACATACTCTTTGATACACCTTCCTGACTGTATTAAATTATATTCCTTGTACAATACAGTACAGTTGTTACAGGGCATTTTTAAATGTATTGTTTTGAACATTTTTCCAGCAAACAATGAAACAAAATGCATGCACCAATAATGACAAAACTGCCCAATTCAGAACATTTCCATCATAAAAGTCTACTCAAACTTCTACAGTCCACCAGTATCAGTAAATATGCATGATCTCTGAAGAAGTAAAAGTCATCTAAATAATTCCACATTAAAGAAATCTGTTAACTAATGAAGAGGTTACTGCTAGCAAACAACTTTATATGTCATTGTTTCATCTACAAATAAAGTACCTGTTGCCCTTGAGGAATAAATTGCCTACGTTGCATTAAAAAAATGATAATGCTAGTAATATAACAATAGGGAATGGGTGGCAAACGGATAACAGGTTCATAGTTACTAGTATCTTCGCCAAAGAGGACTGCAGCATCCACCCCCTTTACAACAGAGTACAGTATCAGCAATGGATCTACCTACTGTGGAAGTAGAACCCACAGCCTTCTGCATCAAAAGCAAGTACACTACTTGTTGTGCCATTTACAATGTAAGCAGACTCGGCATAAAGCAGCACTAAACTTTTGTTCCCCTACAGCTCTCATCTCCTTGTAAAATCTACTTGACACTCAGCTGTATCGCTGAACTTTGCAGCACAAGAAATCTGGAAAAAGCCAACATTTATTTGAGGGGGGGACAAAAGCCCAAAAACCAGGGACACATTTTAAACATTGTTTGTATAATGTTGGAAAGTTGCTAGAATAAAATGATGTGTTACCACCATACATTTCACTGCCAAGTATTGAACCCAGGACCCAGTGCAAAACAGCCAGAGCAACATACAACTATGCCAAATCATCTATTTTTATGAAAGAAAGGAAGACTGAAACTTAAATGGCTACCATTTAGTGAATTCAGTTCTTACCATAACTGTCAACATCTTAGCACAAAACATCTGAACAAAGCCAATAACTGAATACAGCCCCCAAACATATTCTGTGAGTTCAGTTATCACCATAGCTCTCAACCTTGTCACAAATAACCTGGACGAAGCCAATAATGGGGGAATACAGTCCAAATAATAGGGACAAATACCCACTGAGGACACCAGAGCAAACCCACACAAACACAGGGAGGACATGCAGACTCCATACAGAAGGCACCCCAGCCAAGAATCAAACCAGACAACCCATAGCTGTCAGGCAACACTGCTCCCACTGCACCACTGCATTACTGGCTATGTTAAGTAAAGTAACAAAAATACAGAAACCACAGATTTTATGAGGAACAGAATAAATATGAGGCAAAAATCTGCACATATTTTATAAATAGTGGTGGGTCAGGAATTCAGGCTCTTGTCACTTGGGCCCAAGGTACAGGATTCAAGCCTTATTCTCTACCCACCACCATGAAGCAACTGGGGCATTTTATACACACACACACACACACACACACACACACACACACACGCACGCACGCACACACACATATTCATCCACTGCCAGAGATTCCAGAAAAGCTCACTTGAGTAAAGTAAAGCATAAAATGCTGTGGTCATGCTGAGATATTCAGTCAAAGAGCAGCAAGAATAAATAAAATAAAATAATGGGTTCAGCTTTGGGTTGCATGCAATCATCTGGACATCTGATGACCAAAGATATTTATTGCAGTAAACAGTGAAATGGGGGCTCAACTCCAGACATTGAGACTGCTAAGAGAGCTTTGTTACTAGTATATTACGAACACAAAAAAGACATACATGCGCGCGCGCGCACACACACACACACACACACACACACACACACACACACACACACATCTCTCTCTCTCTCACACACACACACACACACACACACACACACACACATCTCTCTCACACACACACACACACACACATCTCTCTCACACACACACACACACACACACTCTCACTAAAAGAATTTCTGAGGTAAAATAATTGATTTCTGAGAATATCTGTTAAATGTACATATCATTATAGCTGTTATCTTTCTGAAGCTTAACAAGCTCATAAATCACAGGGCATCTTCCTTATTGATAAATAAAGCTTAAACACGGTGGTAAGCTCTCAAGCCCCATTGTACACACACACACACACACACACACACACACACACACACACACACACACACACACACACACACACACACACACACACACACCACAAATACATAAAGCTAACCAACATAAAATTATTATTAATTAATTCTGCAAAGAAGAAAGCATTTCAATTACAACATGCCAATAACCCCAGGCTATTTTTACAGTAGACTGGACATAAATTTAATGCACAATACTATCAGATGTTTTAGATTCTACAAAACAAACCCACAAGCTCTGAAAATTAAGCAGAATTCTCCAGATGTAAAAGCAAAGCACAAAAGCACAACCTCGTTAAAAGCATTTTTACAGCATACAAGTCTTCCTCCCCCAAGATGTAGATACTGTACCACACAAAACAAGCACACACACATATTCTATCTCTAAGATAGCTATATCACCCTTAATTTCTTCTTGTTTTGGGATTCACACAATTAGTCTCGAACACACAATGGGAACCCACTATGAGAAGCTAGGAATTTCAATCTTTAGTCCCTTCTCTCACAACTTTTACAGTGACAGGAAGTCAGGAAATACAACCTTTTTAATCAGATTTAATCTGTTTTAACTCCCAAGATATTTTAAAGTTCATAAAATACTTGCAAATAAACCATTTAAATAGTATAGAAAATTGAAAGAGAAAAAAACAACTGGAGCAAACAAAGTGATGTCAGACACAACAGAAAATCATATAAACCATTAGAACGTTTTCAAAAATAAAAAAAAAATGCATAACATTGAGAATTCAATAAGTTATGGTAAATGCCTGGAACATATATTTTCCATCTCCTCCACAGAGTAAAAGAATCCCTAGTAATTACTTCATTTCAGCTAAAATATTACATCACAAAACATTAACTCTAAATTATTGCCTCTCACAAAATCATATTATAAAATGTATACACACACACACACACACACACACACACACACACACACACACACACACACACACACACACACACACACACACACACACCCTGTTTCAGCAGCGATCACACACAGTCCTTCATAGACACCTTACCTGTTGCGATCAGCTCTTCTGTAATGATCCTACAGCCCGATCGGTCCTCCATAATGGTCTGTGCATGCCGTTGGGTGTCCCGCGATATCCTGCTGGCCCGCACATGCCATTGGGTCTCCCATGAGATGTGAGGAGGCTGGAGCCTCCTGCTGTTGGTCCAGCCTGCGGGCGATGCAGTCCGGTGACCTTCCGGTTTGTGCGGTCGTCACCGCGCAGACCTCTTTGCTGGAAGGGCGGAGTTTCCTGCCTTCCCTATCTGGACTGCCTAACAGAGCAGTCTGGAGTTCGGAATGCCTGAGCATGCGTGCTTAGAGTTCTGGTCTGCCTAACACAGCAGTCAGGAACTAAGCACGCATGCGCGGAGTGTGAGAATTTTCATTTTTTTAATATGTTTTACGGTGAGAATTTTTATTTATTTAATGCATTCTATGGCAAATTTATACAGGTGGGGGGACCCATTTTACAGGTGGAGGGGCTGCAGTCCCGCAGTACTATAGCACGAGCCACCCCTGATTAGGAGAGACAAGGACTGAGATGGACTTGAATGATTTCTATTGCCTTTCTAGGCTAGGTATTCTGAACTACATGAAGTTTGTTTCTGACTCTGCTGATTCATGCCACAACCTGAGATCTCACCATTCAAAACAACATGAAGTTAAACAGTTAATTATTCATTACAGGAAAGTGGTGTGATGAAAAGTAGAATGCTATAGCTGATTGTATTCCCATTAAATGATCTGAAAATAAAATTTTACAAGACTAATGATAGAAGTAGGACAATGATAGCCTGATGAGTAAGATTTAAATGAAACCCTTAGAATCCCAGCAAAAGTGTGTTATTCTTTTATTTACTTTAACCAAAGAGTAAAGTAATCTACCTGCTGAAGTTTGTGGTTTATTCCAAAACTGATGACCAGTCTCATAAACATTAAACTTTGTAGAGTCTAGCTAAGGTAAATGTCTGAAATTTTGCTGAAATGGTTAGGTTGAAGTAATTCAAGAAAGTGTGATTTAAAACAATATAAATTACACAGTATCAATCATAGCTCTCAACTGTCCAGATTTTGCCGAATGTCCCTTATTTTGACATATATTCTTGCCCATGCCCTTGTAAACTTTTTGAATCTCTGGTAAATCATTGTAAATTAGTCTGTTAACAATATTAGACCTTAGCGTTTCATATACTTATCGTTCAGAAAACGCATGTCAGACCTTAGCGTTTCATACACCTATCATTCAGAAAACGCATGTTGATGTGAAATGTCATTCTACTTACATTTTAAGTGAGAGTAGCATTTAAAAATTGCCCCTAATTTTCGAGGTCTTTGTTCTCTATTACTTTTGACTTTGTATATAATTCTAGTATGGATGGTGTCAATCCTTACAAAGCAGTCTTATTTCATTCATTTCATTAATGTATAGCTGCCTAAAACTGCTGTAGTAAGATATCATGAGTTCCACATTCCTGAATTCATGTTAACCTGTGTAATGCATTTGCGGATTTACATAATTAGTACGACTTAAACAAATTTCTTACTTTCTCCATGTCTGAAACTATCACTCGGTAAGCACAACTGCTTTGCTGTTGCTGAGTTCATTCAAATTCAATATGCCAACATGGAGGCAAGTGTGATGAAAGGAGATACTGCCAGCACAGCTAGCTGGAATTTTGTAAATAACTATATGTCATTGGTGAATATCGAAAATATTTATTTAAGATGCTTGTGTTTCAAATGTATTAGAACTGTATGTCATGTGCATATCGAACTGCTTGTACAGACGTGTGTGTTGAAGAGGTATTTGTAGAGTACTGTGCTTGAAATATAACCACAGTGTGTCCTATGGGAAAAGAACAGAAATGTACATGCACTTTTGTAACTGTTTAAATGTATATACTTTAACAGTGGAAACTGGACAACAGGAGGTTAACTTTAGTACAACAAACTTAAGAAAAGTAACTGAAATTAAACTAATTTATGACTAGGCCATAAAAGTTGGTATATTTCAGTTTGCAATGCTGCAAGAGACTGTACTAGGAAACTTTCTGTATTGTCTTTAGGGTGAACTAATTACTAGTCTTGAAAGCATGAAGGAATGCAGTTGTTTTATGACTTCCAGCATCTGCCAGAGATCTGTGGAGAAGTCCTTGTCTGCATATTTTTATAGGTAGATGCTAAGTGCTGCCAGCTTCTAGCAATAGGGGTTTTGGCCTGGGAACTAGTAACACTCAGATGACAAGAAGTGATGTCATCCTGCAAGCTACCCTAGCAGTAATATTTGAGATATTATTTTGAGAATTCTCTTAGTGAGACAGAGCATTCTGCATTCTGTCTTGGAGCTGACAACAACTGGAAGATCCATTCATCACACCTGCCTTGCTCTATTAGTAATTTCTTAGATTATAGTAATTCTCTTAGATTCAGTCAGGAATATAGTGAAGTTTGTTTAGATATTTTTCTTTGTTTATTTGAGACTGTCCTGCAATGTTATTTTAAATATTTCCTGTGGTTTTGAGCGCAATTGCACACCCCATTAGCATTCTTATAAATCGCTCTATATCAGAATTTTATGTCCCTCAGTTATGGAAAAAAATCTATCATTACTCCATTGCACAAAGGTGGAAACTCTCATGATCTCTCTAACTGTCGCCCTATCTCAATACTTTCTCCACTATCAAAAATCTTAGAAAAATGTGTTCACACACAACTGCTTAAACACCTCTCTGATAATACTCTTCTGTCTCCCACCCAACACGGCTTCCATCCAGGGCACAGCACTATCACTGCCCTACTTTCATTCTCTGATACCGTTAACAAGGCCATAGATGCTGGTCACCCTACTTCAGTAATCCTGCTGGATCTCTCCAAAGCCTTCGATACGGTTTCACATACCAAGCTATTAATCCAACTATCAAAACTAGGATGCTCCCTTACAACTTTAACTGGTTCATCTCCTACCTAAACAACAGGGAGCAATCAGTAAGATGGCACAATATTCAATCCGATTACTAAGCAAACAACATAGGAGTCCCACAAGGATCCATTTTACGGCCACTACTCTTTAATACCGTCATCAATGACCTCCACAAAGCCCCCCAAATACAAAATATTATCCAGTACACAGAAGACTCTACACTAATATTCACCTCCATCAACTTCTCAGACCTCCTTACAGTTACTCAAAAAGCTTTTACTTTAATCGAATCCTGGCTAAATAATGCTCAACTCCTGTTAAACCCCCAAACAACTAAACTTTTACTTTTCTCCACAAAATCACCAGATATAGACTTCAAAATCTGTTCTAAGGATGGTACATGAATTGAAATAGTGAAAACAGCTAAATTGCTTAGCATAACAATAGATGATAAACTCACTTTTGAGCCTCATATACTGAATGCAATAAAGAAACACACACTTCAAACTAGGCAAACATTACCGCCACAAACTTTACATGGACAACCATACCAAAACAAAACTTGCCAGTAACTTACTTATCCCCCTCCCTTCTGTATGATAGTGCCATTTTTACAAACCTTAACTCAACCCTTACTAATAAACTACAATCCTGCTGTTATAAAATAGCCAAATATGCCTCCAGAAAACCCTACCGTTCACATCATTGCCAAGCTATTGCAGAAATTAATTGGCTGGAGTTTCCCCACCATCTCTTCTATACACAATTAACCTTAGCTCATAAATTAAATTTTAGACCCAATGACTGCCCAGCACTAAGCTCCATCCTACAAACATATACTCCTACACAAACACTAAGATCCTCAAGCAAACAGCTACTAGCCATAACAAAACCAGACAAAAGAGTTGGACAAAGTCTGTACTCTCATAGCATTGCCAAGATTTGGAATACCTTACCCCTCCCAAATAACTCAAACTGATTGCATAAAAACCTCTAACTTAGCACTAAAATCCTTTAAGTTAGCACTAAAATCCTTTTACCTGAAGAACCCCTCCTGCCACTGCCAAACAAACCGACCACCTTAAACAGTCCATTAAAAACTCTTGTATTATGCAATGAATAATCAACCAGTTCTATAACTCCACTTTTTTTCCTTTTTGTTCTAATTGTTACCTAACAATGCAATTTTTTTTGTTGACTCTCACTACATATGGTACTGATTTCACATCTATACTGTCTAAATATGTAATTTATAAACCTGTACTTAATGAATGAGAACTTTGTTCCAAAATGTTGTATGTATGTATGTTCTTTTATACATTTAATTTTTGATCTTGCTCATGTTAGATTCACTTATGGTAGATTCATTTTACTTGTAATAAATGTGGAGCTTTTCTCCCCGGGCCTCCAGTGAAAATGGGTTTTTGACCCAGTGGACTTTCCCGGTCAACAAATATCAACCAATAAATAAATAAATAAATTTCGTAGAGTCTTGTTCTTTTATTATTTATTATTAAATATATTTAAACCTTACATTCTGGCTGATCTGTGTAGAGATATTTAAGTTTTGAGAGTACTTTCATATTTATTTGGTGACAATATGTGGGCCACTCTGAATAGCCATGCTCTTGGTCAAATTACCATTTGTATTAGTATTAATATTACACCTGTGTAAGCCTTTTCCAGGTGTGTGGGCATGTGTATATATGTGTGTGTGTGTGTGTGTGTGTGTGTGTGTGTGTGTGTGTGTGTGTGTGTGTGTGTGTGTGTGTGTGTGTGCATGTGTTTAAAACAAATCTCCAAGAGTGTGTGTGTCAGCTACTTGGGCAGGGACACGAAGCACTGGTTGGACAGAGAGAGTGTTGTAGGACTTGGTTGAAACCCTGGCTAAGGACTCATCTCTGTAGCTGTGTCAGTGAAAGGTCTTATTGGGGATCTGGAGGAAGAGAGAGAAACTAGTCCTGGACTGACTGTGGTCTGTGTCTGCTCTTTAGGGAAGTTGCACTCGATGCAAAGAGCTGCATCTGGAAATACTGTGTGTGCGCTTGTCATCCTCTCAGTGAACATCCCTTGCTGTTGCTAGTGGTAAGGATTGAGGTTCCCTGATTACTGGTCCAGTGGTGGGTCATCATAGCAAGTACTGAAGAATGATTGATATAGAATTACAACTGATTTAAGTGTTTATATATTGTTGATTGAATGGATATGTAAACCTTTGCTATCTTACCTCAGTGTTAAAAGTAAAGATAATATCTGCAGCACAACAATCATTAAGACCTGAGCTTCATGGCTTCGAGTAACAGTTTCAGAGACTCATGTGGGCTTTCTCTTAAGCATAAAAAATGCTCAATCATTTCCCCTGAGCTGTCCACTCTTGGTCTTTTACATGTGGTACATTATACTTCAATAACTTCTCCACATACAAATCTGAAGTATGTTGCTCCCTTACAATGTGTTCTTTATCATGCCTTCCTGTCTTTTCTTCAAATGCGTGAATACTGTTTCTTTTTTCATTCTCTGCTTTCATTATGTCAATATCCTTGCAGCATATGACTGTTCAGAATTCTGCCATACCCAAGATATGGTTTTGCCAGAGATGTGCCACAAGTCACAACAGCTGCCAAACGTCGTGCTGCTGATGCTTCTCCCGCTACATCTAAACGTTCCATGTAACTCCCTCGTTACATTTTCCCAACAACTGCCCACTATCTGAACATCTGATTATCATACATAGTTGCTTTTATATATTGTTTATTATTAGCAGCTTTATAGCAGTCACTTTAGAGCAGATCTGGCACAAATGAAAGTTCAAGACATGCATCCTGAAGACTGTCACAAGATTGTGAAGGCGCAGTGATGATAGTAATAAAATGCACTGATACTTGTTGTGGTAAAATTATACTTGTGAGTAAGAATTTCATGGTACACAGCAGTATGATGTGTATTGCCATACAAATATGTCAGAGTATCATTTTTTCCAGGCAAATCATTTATGATCAAGCTGTAATGAACCTACTGGTATCACTACAGTATCAGTCTTTGATGTCTAGGTGTTCAACTTGCCTGAAGTTATTATTTAACCTGTATAGTTTTTTTGTACCTGTGTGCTTATGATTAATTATTCCAACCTGTCATTATGACATTATGTATGACCTGCACTGGTAAGAGTGCATGTTGCTGAGCATCAGAATTCATGACACCCCCCCCCTCCACCGTGGATTACCATTCCGGCATTTCATACTTGAATGTAAACTTTAGTACTCTGGCAGCCTGCAGACCCCACATGATGTATGTTTCCTGTTTGTCATAGCACAAATGACCCCTCAGTTATTCAAAGTTCTTTAATCCCTGTCAGACTTTATTCCATTCTAACAAACATTAACATTTTAAGCCAAAATTACAAATGTTAGTTTAAGAAATGCCTTTTTAAGAGGAAATGTTATCTTTTTACCTTCATGATGCTGAGAGAGCATTCCATTGCTTTAAGTATGATAACTTCTCATAGTCTAAACAAATTAGTGTGTATCCCACGTCATCTTGCATTTCATTCAGTGCCTGAACGTCAGCTTGGAAAGATCAAACATGCGATGTCTGTCTCTTCTCTTGTAACTGTCTGCTTAAACCTTTATTAAATGTGGACAGTAGGCTGTGTTCACAATATGTTACCTGTTCAATTCCTGCATCGCTAATCACTGTTTAGGAACTGGTGTTTATAGTGTTAAACCAATAATGCTAATAACTGTGTGGATCTTTGACGGTAAAGAATAAGGCAAATAAAACATTTAGATTCAATTACAACATGTCATATTTAGTCAGCCCTGAAAATGTATTGAGTAAAACAGTTTTATTTGAAAATCATAATAATAATAATTAAATAAATGGATCTAACCACAGCTGTCTCGTATTGTTTTTGCTTATTCAAAATTCATACTAGGGGTTAACTTTGTACCTTTGTTCTGCAGGGAAAAAAAAGAGTTAGTGTGTGGACTTCTCTTGGCAATAAACATTCAAATGTATAGGAGACAAAATATGGCAGCAGAGACTAAATGAAGGTACTCAGTTTTCACATTTCCTTGTAAGATAATATTTTCTAAGCAGTTTTCTGTTTCAACAAAATCTTGATATTAGTATCTTCTCAGGGATGTAATTGTATCTAAAACCCAGGTGTAAAACCCCTCAGGGTTAAATGAAAGCATGAGGTGATAAACAGATGCTTCTTCATGACAGCAAAATGGAGATAGTAGTCACAGCAGCAAATGGTCTATGTTGTAGGTGTCAGCTGAAATAAATTAAACTGATGTGTGCTTTGATATTGTCCTAATGTAACACATTCTTCATATCAGGAAAAAAAAAGTTACTGTAAATATTTTCTCTTAGCCACGTTTATCAATGCAGGATCCTATTACTTGAAATAATGAGCAGCCTTTTGTAGTTTCAAAGTGCCTTTACAAGTACATACAACTCAGTAAAGTCTGAGTTGTGCACTGGGTAATGCTTAAAAGGTCATCGGTTCATAGGTGTGTACTAGGCTAATGGCCCTGGAGCCTTTACAAGCCTAGCCCATAAAATTATCCTGGCATCATGCCACCTGACCTTAGTTCCCAGTTCCTCTGTTGAGTAGAGCCACTGGAGTGATCCCCGGGGTAAACTTTCTATTTCCCATCCACTCATCAAGAGGGCCAGTAAGGTGCTCTGTTTGACATGCATGGGAAGTCTATTCCATAGCATGGGCAGTCTCTGGGGTATGAACCTGTCCCTCCAGCTTGTTCTGTTGATTGCAGTAATGAGGTTGAGGTCTCTGGAGCATGTGGTGCAGAGGGATTGGGATTTCTTGAGATGTAGCATTTCTAACTGAGATGGGTCAGACATGGTTTTGTAAGTCAAGCAGAGATTGCCTCTAAGTAGGTGATATGAGACAGAGAATAACTGGAGTATTTTGAGTCTGTCCATATAGGACAGGGGTTTAAGGCCAAGGATCCTCTTTGTGAGGTACTTTTGCAGCCTCTCCAGTTGTTGTAGGTTTCTAGTGAGGTACATGCGAAATGGGGCATTGTACTCGATGACTGGCCTAATGAGGGAAGAGTAGAGGGAGACAATGACCTCTTTCTTCTTGGATGCAAAACCCTTAGTGATGGGATGTGCCACATAGAAGGACTTTCTGACCACAGTGGCAATGTGGTGGTCAAAAGAAAGGTTGCTGTCAACCTGTGTTTCCAGATCTCTTATAATCCCTTCTGTGTTCAGTGGACTACCATCGATGTGGTAATTCATGGGAACCGGGTTTTTCCCAAAGGTGGATGACGACACATTTATTTGGCGTTGAGCTTAAGCCCATGGTTCTGACAGCAGTCATTGGTCTCAGTGAGGCCTTTCTGTAGGATGTCAACATCACTTGGGGACTTAATAATAGCTCCCAACTTGCAATCACCTGTTAACTTTGTCAGCCAGAGTCTCTTCGTGTTGGCCTAGACTTCAGAGAAGTAGATACCAAACAAGAGAGGACCCAGGACTGAAACCTGTGGGACTCCACTTGTGAGTGGTCGGCAGTCTGACATGGAGTCAGCTACTTTCACACTGTGGGTTCTATCTGTGAGCCAATTTGCAACCCACCTAGTGGTATAAAGGTTGATGCCTAGCTTAGTGAGTTTTTCTATGATTCCTGAGTGGGGAATGGTATCAAAGGCCTCGACCAGATCAAGGTAGGCCATATGAACCACCTTGCCTTCATCCACAGCTCTGGTGACTGACTCAAAGAAGTCAACCAGGTTGAGCAGGCATGATCTGCCCTTCACAAAACCAAACTGTGTGGGATCCAGACTTTGGAGATTCCCTATATCCTTGTTTATTAGGTCCATGATGATGTGTTCCATAGCTTTGCATATCAGACTCATCAGGCTAATGGGGCGATAGTTCCCAGGGTCTGTAGTCACTCCTCTTTTGTGGAGAGGGATGACTGTAGCAGTGCACCATTCGGCAGAGATAAAGCCTGAGGTGAGGCTGTGACTGAACAGGGCACACAGATGAGGTGCCAGTTCACTCTGTAGTTCATGTAGAACACAGCTAAGAATATTGTCAGGTTCCATAGAAGCTATTTCCTTGCCTTGGACAGTGCTGTTTTAACCTGTGCAGCAGTAATACTGGGTGCCTGGCAATCTACTGGTATTGTGATTGGTCCTTTGGTGGGGGAGAGAGGGTTAAAGTTGGCACTGAATCTGTCAGCCAGTTTATTGGCAATATCTTTTGGCTCGGTATAGGAGGTACCATTGTGCAGTAGCTCAGAGCAAATCTGGGTATTGCCGTGGAAATTCTTTACATAACTATAGAAGGCCTCCTGGTTGTCTTTACTATCTGCTGCAATTCTGTTTTCATAGCTAGCTTTAGGGGATTTGATGAGGGATCTCAACTTTTTGTTGAGGCTGATAAGGGAGTTTTTCCAGTCTTGGGACTTCACCTTATTCTGCAACAGTTTCCTCCTTCTGTTCTAGAGTTTGTTTATGGCAGGGGACCACCAAATGGCTTCCTTTTTTTGGGGGAGAGCATCTTTGTTCTATTGGGTATGGTGAGATCCATGCATTTGTGTATGTGTTTGTACAGTGCATACACAGTATTTCCAGATGTAGCTCTCTGCATCAAGTGCAATTTCCATTAAGAGCACACAGAGACCAAAGTCGGTCTGTGGCTGGTTTCTCATTCTTCTTCCAGATCCCCAATAAGACTCCCCACTGGCACAGGTATAAAGTTGAGATCTCAGCTGAGTGACCAAGCCAAGACATCCTAGCTCCCTCTCTGTCTAAGCGGTGCTTCATATTCCTGACCAAGTAACTGACACATACACACTCTTTGAAGTTTGATTTACACACACACACACACACACACACACACACACACACACACACACCTGGGAAATTCTGGCACAGGTTTACTAACTATGCCCCCTTCTGCCCAGACTATAAGGTAGCTATTACTGCCACCAGTCACTCCTTATCAGCTACTTTAAGGCTCTTAACAAAGGGTGTCCAATCTTACTGTGTAATATTAATATTAACACAAAAAGTAGTTTGACCAAGAGCAAGGCTATTAGGAGTGGCCCACACAGTATCACCAAATAAATATGCAAGTACTCTCAAAACGTAAATATCTCTTCACAGATCAGCCATAATGAAAAGTTTAAATATACTTAATTCTGCTTCTTCTTCTTCTTTTGGCTGCTCCTGTTAGCGGTCACCACAGCAGATCAACTGTTTCCATAAAATTTTAAATATACTTAATAATAAATAATAAAAGAACAAGACAATATGAAATATATATTCACAGTGACATCAGAGTTCAAAACTACAGGAAATATTTAAAACAACATTGCAAGATAGTCTCAAATAAATAAAGAAAAATATCTAAACTATGCTTTAGTATATTCCTGACTGAATCTAGGAGAATTATACTATAATCTAAGAACTTGCAGCACTATTAGGCACCATTTTCAACCAAGGGATGCGTACCAGCTTCATCACAGCTGAGTGGAGGACAGCTACTTTCATCACTTTGCACAAAGGTGGAGCATCCACTGATCCAGCAAATTACAGACCCATCAGCCTAACTAGCCTGATCTGCAAGGCCATGGAGAGGTCATACCTGTTAAATTTGGTTGACTTCTTTGAGACAGTCACCAAGGCCATAGACAAGGAAAAGATGGTGCACACCACCTACCTTGACCTGGCCAAGGCCTTCTGTACTATTTTCCATTCAGGTATAATAGATAAACTCTATCAACTAAGCATCAATCCATATGTTACCAGATGGGTATCAAACTGGCTCACTGATAGAACCCACCTAGTCAAAATAGGGGAACCCACCTCAAGTAGTCGACCTGTAACATGTGGTGTACTCTAGGGATCAGTCTTGGGCCTCTGCTGTTTGGGATATACTTCTCAGAGGTTTAGGCCAAATCTAGTGGGCTATGGCTGACCAAATTTGCAGATGACTGCAAGCTGAGTGCTGTCATCAATTCCCCTAGTGATGTGGACAGCCTCCAAGAGGGTCTCACCCAAACAAATGACTGGTGCCATAAACATGGCCTTAAACTGAATGCCAAAAAATGCATCATCATGCCTTTTGGGGAGAATGATGTCCTCACAAATTATCACATTGATAATAAGCACTAATTATGCAAACAGTTGTGAGGGACTTGGGAACCCAGGTTGATAACAAACTGGCTTTTGACCACCATATTGCTTCCGTTGTATGGAAAGCTTTCTACATGGCACACCTCATTAGTAAGGGTATCTCATCCAGAGACAAGGTAGTTATAACATCCCTGTATTCTTCCCTTATAAGACTGATTATTGAATACAATGCCTCTTTCGGCATGTACCTCACAAAGCACATGGAGCAGCTGGAAAGACCACAGCGATTCCTTACCTGGAAAATCCTGGGCCTCAGACATCTACCCTCTACATATAGGCCCCTGTCCCTCTACTCAGCCTCCTACAGACTCCGCAGAGGTGATCTCTGTCTGGCATACAAAACAATCTCAGACCCCACCCTAATGGGACTGCTGCATATCTGCAAGTCAAGCTCCACTGGAGTAACCTGCATGCATGACCTCAACCTGGTCTGTGACATTGAAATGACTTGTTGACGAGACATATTTGTGTCCGAGAGACTCTCCCTTTTGTGGAATAGACTCCATCTCTACATAAAGCAGAGCACCCCATTAACCCTTTTTAAGCACAACCTGGATAACTGGATGAGGAACAGAAAATAAACCCCTGGGATTCCACCTATGTCCCTCCTGGACAGTGGCATAGGGTGCTGACTTGTTGGAACATGGACTAAATTCTTAGCTAAACTTGTAAGGGCCTCAGGGTCAATAGCTTAGCAACTTCCTATGATTATATGAGCCTATGATCCTATGAACTTACTAATAGAGCAAGGCAGATATGATAAATGGATCTTCTAGATGTTGTCAGGTCCAAGACAGAATACAGAATGCACTGTCTCACTAAGAGACTTTTCAGATTAATATCTTAAATATTACTGCTGGGATAACTTGAAGAATTACATAATTTCTTGTCATCTAACTTCTACTTCCCAGCCAAAACAAACACTGATGAAGCTAGCAATATTTAGCATCTACCTGTAAAAATATACAGACAAGTACTTCTCCTTAGACCTCTGGCAGATGCTGGAAGTCATAAAACAATTGCATTCCTTCATTCTGTGACAGAAGGAAATACTGCCAGCCCATCTATCTGGAATTTTGGAAGTGGTTATGTGTCATTTATGAATGCCAACATGCTTCAGGTAAGATGCTTGTGTTACAACTGTGTTAGAACTGTATGTTATGTACTGAGCTAAAGTGTAACCACAGCATGCCATGCAGGCTTAGAACAGAAATGTATATAAGCTATTGTAATTGCATAAATGTATATGTTTTAACAGTGGGGACTAGAACATAGAGGGTTAACTTGCAAAAGAAGAAAATAGTTGAAATTAAATTATTTTACGATTGTGCTATAAAAGTTATCTTTCAGCTGCAGTCAACAGGAGACAGGATGCCTACACTAGGGGACTCTCTGTGTTGCTTTTAAGTGTTTTATTGTTTTTTGTTTTCTAACAGTTGCAAACATCTGAAGGCTATGTATTTTCACAGAGAGATGTTAAATGCTCATAGTTTCTAACAATGGGGGTTTAGCCTGGGAACTAAAGTCAGGTGACAAAAAGTGATGTCATCCAAGCTAACCCAGCAATAATATTTGATATTAATTTAAGAACTCAGTGAGAGAGAGAGAGAGAGAGATTGAAAGGGGGATTTTGTATCTGTCTTTTGACCTGACAACAATATCAGCTAGAAGATCCATTCACCACACTTGCCTTGCTGTACGTTTTCAGGGCATACTGACTCTTTTAGATTCAGATAGGAATATATTATAGTATAGCTTAGATGTTTTCTTTACTTATTTGAGACTGTCCTGCAATGTTGCTTTAAATATGTCCTGTGATTTTGATCTCTGATGTAACTGATTACTTACTGAGTATTGTCTTGTTCTTTTATTATTTATTATTAAGCCTATTTAAACCTTTCAATTGTGGCTGGACTGTTTAGAGACATATTTAAGCTTGTAGCATACTTGCATATCTGTTTGGTGACATTGTACAAGCCACTCCTAAATAGCCTTGCTCTTGATCAAAATACCATATGGCTGGACACCCTTTGTTAAGGGTCTTAAAGTAGCTGATAAATAGTGACTGGTGGCAGTTGGAACTATCTTATAGTCTGGGCAAAAGGAGGCATAGCTAGTAAACCTGTACCAGCCTTCCCAGGTGTGTCTGTCTGTGTGTTTTTGTATATAATCAAATCTCAAGGAGTGTGTGTGTCAGCTACTTGGGCAGGGACATGAAGCACTGGTTAGACAGAGAGGGTACTGGAGATCTTGGTTTGGCCACTCAGCAGAGATCTCAACCCTATAGCTCTGCCAGTGGGGAGTCTTACTGGAGATCTGGATAAAGAAGGAGAAACCATCCCCAGACTGGCTGTGATCAATGTGTGCTCTTAAGGGAAATTGCACTTTACTGTGTCATCCTCCCAGTGTGTACATTCCCCACTGTAGTCAGTGGTGAGGATTGAGGCTCCTTGATTACTGGGCCAATGCAGAGGTGTCACATATTTGGCAGTGGTGTGATATCCACATAACCTATTAATTGCCTTGTAGTAGTGGGATATCCACATATTAGAATTCAGTGGTGTGGATACTGAATTCCTGTAGCCTGTGAACAATGGTCACTGAAAGTGTTTGTACTCAATCAGCTACACAGTGAACATTCAGAGTTTTATATCACAATTGTTTTATTTATTTATTTTTTGTTAGCTTAGTTAGACAGATAAAGCAAGTAAGCATGCAAGCAGTGGAGTATGGCAAGCTGTCAAGGAGCCCGTTGGCTGAGATATGCCAAGCTAATTGCAGCCTTGGGCACAGCTGCATCACAGACCATTAATCAGGAGGACAACAAGGCTGGCTTTGAAGATGTACAACTCTCAGAAAATGGACAGTGCAACCTTTCCACAGAGGACGTAAAAATCCATCTGGAGTTAGATAGACTTGAACTGGAGGTTAAATCTCCAAGAGGAGCTAAAACCTCATATTAGGCTACTGTTCAGTCTCAGCCTTTCTACAGGTTATGTACCCAAGGAATGACATACAGCAACAGTGGTCCCACTCCACAAAGGTGGAGCCTCAACGGACCCTGGGAACTATCGCCCCATAAGCCTGACTAGCCTAGTCTGCAAGGCCATGGAGTGGATCATCATGGGACTCATAAACAAAGATATTTGGGAATTACAGATGCTAGATCCTACACAATATGGCTTTGTTAAAAGCAGATCCTACCTCTTGAACCTGGTAGACTTCTTCAAAACAGTCACCAGGCCATAGATGAAGGGAAGGTAGTCCACATTGCCTACCTGGACCTCGCAAAAGCCTTTGACACCATACCCCACTCTGGCATCATAGATAAGCTTTCCAGCCTAAATATCAACCCCTATGTCATAAGATGGGTTACAAACTGGCTCAAGGACAGAACCCACATGGTCAGAATTGTGGGAGCTATGTCAGACTCTAAACCTGTTACAAGTGGTGTCCCACAAGGCTCAGTCCTGGGACCGCTCTTGTTCGGTATATATTTTTCAGAGGTACAGGCCAACACGGGAGGGCTACGGCTGACCAAGTTTGCAGACGACTGCAAACTGTGTGCCATAATCGACTCTCCAGCTGACACAGGCATCCTCCAAAAGGGTCTCACAGAGACGGACAACTGGTGCCAAAGCCATGGCCTGAAACTAAATGCCAAGAAGTGTATAGTCATACCCTTTGGAAAAAACAAAGTGCCCACAAACTACCATATAGGCGGTAATCCATTAAGTACGGAGGAAGTAATTAGGGACCTGGGAACCCAAGTTGATAGTAATCTCTCCTTTGACAACCACGTTGCCAAAGTGGTTAGAAAGACCTTCTATATAGCCTACCTCATCATGAAAGGGTTCACATCTAGATCCATGGAGGTCATTGTGCCCCTTTACTCATTCCCTCATCAGGCCCATAATTGAATACAATGCCCCGTTTGGGAGGTACCTTACCCGTCACCTGCAGCAACTGGAGAGACCACAAAAGTACCTCACCAAGAGGATCAAGGGTCTCAAACAGATGACCTATGCTGCCAGGTTAAAGAAACTCCAGCTCTACTCAGTTGCATACCACCTACTTAGAGGCAATTTGTGCCTGACTTATAAAGCCATGTCCAACCCAGAATTAATGGACATGCTCCACCTCAAAAAATCCAAATCCACTAGAGCTATGCGCTCAAGGGATTTGAATCTCAACACAGAAATTAATAGGACATGCTGGAGAGACATATTCTTGACCCAGAGGCTCCCAGTACTCTGGAATAGAATCCCAGTCCATATCAGGCAGAGCCCCTTGCTGACTCTCTTCAAGAGAAATCTTGACGAGTGGATGGGAGATCATAAATTCACTCCGGGTATCACTTCTGTGTCACTACTAGAAGAGGGTCAATAAAGTAACCAAAGGCACAGTAAAACCCATTTTTTAAGGGGTGGCGTAAGCCAAATACACTCTGGCTAGGCTGATAAATGCCCTAGGGCATATAGCCTAGTATCAACCTATGAACCTATGGAAGTAGAATCAGCAGAGAGACAGTGTCAGGAGAAACAAATGGAATTAGAAGCAGCAGAGAGACTGAGACATCTGGAAACTGAAGAGAATGAGAGGCAGAGGCAGGAAAAGGCTCCTCGTGGTGTCCTGCAGAGTTCTACAAGCAGCAGAGAGCAAAAGAGTGACTTTTTCCTCATTTAAGTATTTTTTTCTGGCTTTTTGATTATTTACTGCTTAGCGACTGCATTTTCGCCTGTTTATACAGCTCTGCATTCTATTTAAACTGTTTTTGTGTTGATTAACTGTTTTGCACTTTTAAAAAGTTATTTGTTGCTTAATTTTACCTGTAGGCTAACAAACTCAAGTGCGCTAGCCGTTTAAAAGCATTTATAGCATTTACTGTCTGTTTTTCCTCTGTTTTCTGCAAAAAAGACAAAAAAAAAAAAAATCTTGTTTTCCCGCCTTACTGAACTAGAATAGTCCAGTCTTCAGAGTTTGCTGATCTCTGGGCTTTGTCTTGGTTACTGTGCTATTCCATATCCTTATTTGGATAAAAGGAAGCATCTTTGTTCACCAGTGGGAGTGGGGAGCACTGAGCAGCCTATTTGTCCCTAGAGGAGTGGTTCCAGCCAGAAACTTGTAGTCTGTTGGCCATTTTGGGTCAATTCCTAGCTCTTTTCAGCCCCCTGTAATAAAGCCCACTTTAGCGTGCTTTTGCGTGATTTAGCATGGAGTTGCCCATAGAGCATCATCGGGCAGCGCCGGTTAAACAAGGTTAAACTATTTCTGGCTCCGTAAAGCCTGCTCTTCAATTTTTCCCTTAGAACTTCTCTACTTGCAATCTAAACAGTCTATTCTCTATCTCAAAAGCTCAGCACTTGCTCCTAAAGCATTTTTATATAGGTAAAGTACTTATATACTAAACAAAGTACTACATTAGCCTAGAATCCCCTTGAGTACCCATTTCCCTATAGGTCCCTTCTGACTCAGTTACACAGCAAACTTTTTTACTTTTTCTAGCATGTCAAAGGGTCAGTTGCTAGCGTCCTCTCCTGTTCAGCTGGTGAATCTGGGCATCTTGAGGCAATGTTACAATTGCCTCATGTACACAGACAACCCACTCCTTCTCCCACAAAACACAAATACATGTGAGAGATGCAACTATATAGCCAAACTGGAGGCTGAGCTCTCTCAACTCAGGACTAGCAAGACCAGACAGGAGGAGAAGGAAACCACGCACACCACAAACCCAGTTTCACATAGAACTATCACAACTGCAAAACAAACACATAAACAAACAAAAACATACTCGGAGGCACTGATCAAAAATCTACCAAAACTACAGAGGCCTCCAAAGCAGACACCCAAGCAACTGCCACCTCAAGAAATAAGACATGCAACACATAGTTCTCAAAGTCAGTGTGCTAAACAGTCACAGCCCTTAAGGCCAAACACAATGCCAGACACACTTGTTATAGGTGACTCCATAGTCAGACACACTGACGTCCCACTCACCAGACTGAACAAGGAAAAGATCACAGTAAGCTGCCTGTCAGGCGCTAGAATCCGCCACATAACACAAGCACTCAGGTCACTCCACAGCAAGTACAAGTATGACTCAGTCATTGTCCATGCCGGTGTGAACGACCTGAGACGTACCTCCCTGGACTACATGAAAAGAGACATAGAGGAGCTCTCAGATTATGTAGCCCAGGCCAGTATGACCCTGACCCTGAGCAGTATCCTACCCTCACCAAGAATGATGCCACAATACAGAGACAAAATGATCAGCTTTAATAATTGGCTTAATTACTGGTGTCATTCTAAGGGGATCCAATGTCTGTCTGCCTGGGATGACATGCTTGACAAGCCACACTGCTTCGCAAGGGATGGCTTGCACCTGTCACCCCTGGGCTTCCAGATATTGGCAAAGGCTCATGCCACCCCCATAGTGCCTTTTTTAGGCAAGGCTCAAATGATAAACCTACCACCCTAGAAAACAAAAATGGAGAAAAACTAAGGGTAATACTGCTCAATGCCAAAAGTCTAAACCTCAAGATGCACGCCCTCGAAGCCCTCCTCAGTATGGAGAACATCGATGTCTGTGCTGTGACTGAAACCCGGTTCAAGGCTCCTGAGAGCACCCCAGCACTATCAGGTTATACCTCATATCATGCGTTCCGGCCCCAAAATCCAGACCGAACCACAAAAGGAGGAGGAGTATCCATATTCATAAAGGATACCCACACCTCCAGGTTAGTGGCAACGCACGAAGCATCGGAGACCATCCAGGTGCAATTAACCATAGGTAAAACTGCCCTACAGTTTGTAGCATGCTACAGACCGCCCTCTCAAACTCAGGAAACCCACACAGCCTTCCTGAAGACACTGGAGAGTATGAATGTCTCCCCAAACACCATCATATTGGGTGACTTCAACTACCCAAACATAGACTGGGAACATTACTCAAGCCCCAGCACCCTAGCCCAAAGGTTCCTGGAGTTCATAAACTCAAATGCTATGGAACAACTAGTCACCATTCCCACAAGAGGAGAAAATATACTAGACCTGATCATCACAAACATGGGGACAAAATGCTCCACACCGGAAGTATATTCTTCATTGGTGAGATCAGACCATAAATTAATCTCACTGGAGATCCACATCCCGCCCCCAACCCCAGCAAAAAAGACCACAGTGAAGAACTTCTCAAAAGCAAACTTCACACTTCTTAAGACTGGAGTGGTATCCTTCAAGGCCCCCGAGCCAGTGGAAACCACAACCCACACTGCTGAAACCCTTACAAATGCCTTCTACGAGCACCTCCAGGAATGTATGGATCAAGCAATCCCTAATAAAATCAAGACCCATTCCACCAAAGGCAGGCGCCCGGTCTGGTGGACCCCAGCCATAAACAAACTCTACAACAAGAGGAGAAAGCTACTACATGACAGAGCAAAATCCCTAAAAGGGAAGGCATCTCTGATCACTACTAGCAAAAACTACGATCACTCATAAAATCATCCAAGGCCAACTTTGAGAGAAAAATCGCTAATGACACAAAAGACAATCATAAGGCCTTCTTTAGCTATGTTAGAAACCTGGGTGGAAACTCCCAGATATGCTCAGAATTAGTCCAAAATGATACAAAAATCACTGAACCCACAGACATTGCCAACATACTGGCAGACAGGTTCAGTGCAAATTTCTTGCCTCCTTCCCCCCCAAAGGGGGAAATATCTATCCCACCAGAGTCTAGCCTCCCAAACATCTCAGATGCCCAGGTGATAGCTGCTCTCTCTAAAGCAAAAAACACAGCATCAATGGGACCGGACGGTGTCCCCGGCCGTGTGCTACACGAACTCAATGAGGAACTAAACCCACACATAAGGCTGCTGTTTAATCTTAGCCTTACTACAGGATACTTACCCAAAGAATGGCGTACGGCAACTGTGGTCCCACTCCACAAAGGCGGTGCTTCTACGGACCCTGGAAATTACTGCCCCATAAGCTTGACGAGCCTTGTCTGCAAAGCTATGGAGAGGATCATAATGGAACTCATAAATAAAGACATTGGGGACCTACAGACACTGGATCCTACCCAATTTGGCTTTGTCAAGGGCAGATCCTGCCTCTTGAACTTGGTCGACTTTTTTGAAACAGTCACTAAGGCCATTGATGAGGGTAAGGCAGTTCACACAGCCTACCTTGACCTAGCAAAAGCGTTCGACACAATACCCCACTCGGGCATCATAGAAAAGCTCACCAGCTTAGATGTAAACCCATATGTCACAAGATGGGTTGCAAACTGGCTCAAGGACAGAACACACAGGGTTAGAGTTGCTGGTGCCATGTCAGACTCTAAGCCGGTCATGAGCGGTGTCCCACAGGGCTCAGTCCTGGGCCCTCTCTTGTTCGGCATTTATTTTTCTGAAGTGCAGGCAAACATAGGGGGATTGTGGCTGACAAAATTTGCAGATGACTGCAAACTGGGCACCATAATTGACACCCCATCAGACACAGACATCCTCCAGAGAGGTCTCATAGAAATGGATAACTGGTGCCAGAGCCATGGCCTTAAGCTAAATGCCAAAAAATGTATAGTCATACCCTTTGGGAAAAACAAGGTAACCCCTAATTACCACATACGTGGTAATCAATTAAACACGGAAGAAGTTATCAGGGACCTGGGGACCCAAGTTGGCAGTAACCTCTCTTTTGACACTCACATTGCCAAAGTGGTTAGGAAGACCTTCTACATTGCCCACCTGATCATGAAGGGATTCACATCCAGATCAGGAGAGGTCATTGTACCCCTGTACTCTTCACTTATCAGACCAGTGATTGAGTACAACGCCCCATTCAGAATGTACCTTACCCGACACCTGCAGCAGTTGGAAAGACCCCAAAAGTTCCTCACCAAAAGGATAAAGGGGCTCAAATGAATGTCATACGCTGCCCGACTGAAGAAACTCCAGCTCTATTCAGTCACATACCGTCTGCTCAGAGGTGATCTGTGCCTGACATACAAGGCCATGTCCAACCCGGAATTAATGGAGTTGCTCCACCTCAAAAAATCCAAATCCACCAGAGCCACGAGAGCAAGAGACTTAAACCTCAACACGGATATAAATAGGACGTGCTGGAGGGACATATTCATCACCCAGAGACTCCCTACACTATGGAACAGAATCCCAGTCCATGTGAGGCAGAGCCCCTCACTGACTCTGTTCAAGAGAAATCTTGACGAGTGGATGGGAGATCGTAGGTTTACCCCGGGAATCATCTCTGTGTCACTGCTGGACAGAGGCACAGCAAACTAATGGGTATAGGATTCTCATCCTAAGGGGTGGTGAAAGCCACACACACTCTGGCTAGGCTTATAAATGCCCTAGGGCAGATAGCCTAGTATGAACCTATGAACCTATGATGACTCCGCCAGAGTCATGGAGGTAATGGTGAAGGGAGTAACCGAACCCCAGAAGCAACAAAGGTCAGTAAATTTCTTCCACAATTTACAGAGGGGGATAATTTTGATGGTTTCATTCATATGTTTGAAAGGGTAGGTAAACAGTATAATGCTTACCAAGGGCTCTGGGTAAGGTTCCTGACCCCCTTAATCCATGGTAAAGCTGAAAATGCTATTTCTAAATTGTCTGATACTGCTTGCTTAAATTATGATACTGTTAAAAATTGTTTGCTAGAATGTTTTAAGTTAACACCTCAAGTTTATAGGAAAAAGTTTCATGAGACTAGATGCAAAGCAGATGAAAGTGTGAGTGAATATATTGCTGAACTGGTTAACACCTCAAGTTTATAGGAAAAAGTTTCATGAGACTAGACTCAAAGCAGATGAAAGTGTGTGTGAATATATTGCTGAACTAAGCACTTATTTTCATAGGTGGGTGAGTAGATGTCAAGTCACCACTTTTGAAGGGCTGGCAGACCTTTTGGTGAGGGAAGAGGCCCCTTAGCAATTTGCCTGAGGACATGAGGATCCAGTTAACTGATAAGCAATGCAATACTGCAGAGGAGTTGGGGAAGAAGGGAGACCTATACCTAGCAAGCAGGGCATTACTGCACAAAAAAGGGATACCCAGTGCGTCTCATGTGGGTTCCTATTACCTGACTGAACATTTAGGTTAGTGAATACCTAAACGTTGATCTGGTAATAGCGAAAGCAAAAAAACTAAATGGCCGATTTAATGCAGGGAAAGAATTTCCTTGGCCTTTATGTGGATTTTGCCTCTTTCCCCACTGTAGATCGATCTCAGAGTTGGTATATTTAGTTAGGGGGTGTAGGGGGCAAATCCTCCTATTTCATTTTGGTTTAAAAAATTTTTTTGAGGCCGAGGGAATTCATTCCCTATGTTAAATTGGCCATTCACTGTTTTAATTTTTTGATATTACCAGTTCGGCATTTAGGTTTTCGCTATCCTAAATGTTTGATCGGGTAATATAGACGCGGCTCATGGCTCTACGAGAACCCATGGTGGGCAGCCCAGACAGCCCCAACAGAGTCTGCCAGTAGCAGGGGAAGCCTGGACTGAGGGTTAAATGTTATAAATACAACCAGTGGGGCCATGTAGCATATAGATGTCCATGGAAGCAAGGTGGGGAACAAAAGGTGGGAGAGCCACTAAGTGGGAATGCCAGAATGCCATCAGTAAGTTGTCTTGAGACAAGAAGGGTACCAAACTACCACAAGAGGTTACATCTACATCCTATCTTAGTAAATGTGAAAGAGGCCATTGCTAAGAGAGACACAGCCTCTGACCTAACCATTTTGAAGCTTGCAATGGTTAAAGAGGAGCACTACTTGCTTATGCAGTCTACTCCAGTCAGAGCTTTAGGAGGGACCCCATTCCAAATACCTTTGGCTAGGGTACACCTTAACTGGGAGGGTGGAAAAGGAAGCCAGCAAGTAGGTGTATTTGAGGATGTCCCTGCAGATCTCCTGATAAGAAATGAATTTTGATAATGCAGTACCTTGTGTGCATGCAGTTATACATAGTCAGGCTTGGAGACAAGCATGTGGGTCTGGTAGCCTGGGGGGACCCAGGCAAACTGCACACTTGCAGCCAGGACTGGTAAGATGGTTACTTCAGGAAGGGAGCTACCCTGTAGCAGTGACACTGAAGGAGAGCCACAGCTGGTTGTGGGTACTAATGTTTTCTTGGAAGGAGAGACTTCAAGGGCAGAGGTGAGTAGTAGTACTCAGGCTGACAGTGAGGCACCGTTGTCAAAGGATACCAGACTTCCTATGGAAGGGGAGCTGGGAAGAGTTACAAAGGGAGAGTTGAGATAGGTTCAGCTCTCAGACCCTACATTACAAGGCCTGAGGGAGGTAGCCATTGCACCACCTGATTCTCAAGGGAAAGGAGAATCTGTATACTGGGACAAAGGGTTACTGCATAGAGAGTGGACCCCTGAGAGAGGGCTAGAGGGTGAGAGAATACAGAAGTTGGTAGAGCCCAGAGCCTACCATCTTGCACTTTTAGCCATAGCCCATGATATTCCCTTTACAGGTCATATGGGCATAAAGTAGGCAAAGAGCTGTATTATGCAGAATTTTTATTGGCCTGGGATTTCTAGAGATGTAACAGGGTACTGCAGGACCTGTGGGCAGTGCCAAAAGGTAGGCAAGGCAGGAGACAAGGTGTAAGCTCCTTTGGTGCCTTTGCCTGTGATTGAGGAGCCATTTCAGAGGGTAGCTATGGTGTGGCCATATCCTCCATTGAGGCAGAAGGTGGCAAATGCTTTGTTAGATATTTTCAGCAGGGTAGGTTTCCCAAGAGAAATATGACTAAAAGAGGTGTCAATTTCATGTCAGACCTGCTGGCTTGTCTGTGGAAGCACTGTGGGGTGAAACTGGGGTGAAGCACCTAAAGACCACCCCTACCATCCCCAGGCTAATGGTCTTGTGGAGAGATTATACTCTACACTCAAAACCATGCTATGTGCATTTGCAGACCAGTTTACAAGGGAGTGGGAAAAATATTTGCCCCATCTGTTGTTTGCTTACAGAGAGGTTCCCCAGGAATCCACAGGATTTTCACTCTTTGAGCTTCTGTATGGACATAGAGTGAGGGGACCTCTAGATTTGATTTGTGATGTGTGGGAGCATGGGTGTGAAGCCCACAAGGAATTTGTTGTGGCATATGTCCTAAACTTTAGGACAAGGCTCATGGAACTCATGGGCTTGGCCCCGAAAACCTGGCAGAAGCCAAACAGCAGAAAAAGGTCTGGTATGACAGGAATCCTCAAGCTAGAGAATATGCTGTAGGGCAGCATGTAATGGTTCTCATTCCTGTCAGACACAGCAAGCTGCAGGCAGCTTGGGAGGGACCCTTCAATGTGGTAATTAAGGTCAGTGATGTTAACTACATGGTAGAACTGTTAAGCAGGAGGCAGGGGCACAAACTGTACTAAGTTAACATAAAGAAACCTTACCATGATAGGAAGACCCTGGTGCTACATACTTGCAGCACAAGGCAGGAGGAGTCTGAGGAGGATCTATGGTTACAGGGAGCCAGCCAGCCAAATCCAAATTACTATGATGGAGCAAAGGGTTTCAGGCATGTGATGGGACAGTACAGCACTGTACTGGGTTCAACAATGCCAACACCAACTTGAATATCAAGACAGGGAATGGAGTAAAGTATTCACAGATAGGCTCACCCTCCCAAGCAACATTTCTCAAGGGTCACTTGAAAAACTAGCTTGACATTTCGGGGAGGGGGGGTGACAAAGGGAAATACTGCCAGCCCAGTTATCTGGAATTTTGCAAACAATTATATGTCATTTATGAATATTAATATGATTTATATAGAAGTGGGACCGAAGGAGATACTGCCAGCCCAGCTATCTGGAATTTTGGAAGTGGATATGTGTCATTTGTGAATGCCATCATGATTCATGTAAGATGCTTGTGCTACAACTGTCTTAGAACTGTATGTCATGTATTGGGATAAAATGTAACCACGGCATGCCCTGTTGGCTTAGAACAGAAATCTATATAAACTATTGTAATAGTATAAATGTATATGTTTCAACACTGGGAACTACAGCATAGAGGGTTAACTTGCAAAACTTCAAGAAAATAGATGAAATTAAATTCTTTTACGATTGTGCTATAAAAGTTATCTTTCAGTTGCAGTCAACAGGAGACAAGATGTCTACACTAGGGGACTCACTGTGTTGTTTTGCAAGTGTTTTATTATTTTATGTCCTATAGCAGTTGCAAACATCTGAAGGCTATGTGTTTTCAAAGAGGGATGTTAAATGCTGATAGTTTCTGACAATGGGGGGTTACCTGGAGAACTAACATCAGGTGACAAAGGGAAATGTCATCCAAGCTAACCCAGCAGTAATATTTAATATTAATGTAATACTTCGCTGAGAGAGAGAGAGAGACATGGCATTTTGTATTTATCTTTTGACCTGACAACAACATCAGCTAGAAGATCCATTCACCACTCTTGCCTTGCTGTCAGTATGTTTTTAGGGCATAGTAACTCTTTTAGATTCAGATAGGAATATAGTAAAGTATAGCTTAGATGTTTTCTTTATTTATTTGAGACTGTCCTGCAATGTTATTTTAAATATTTCCTGTGATTTTGAACTCTGGTGTAACTGATTATTTACTGAGTACTGTCTAAATATATTTAAACCTTTCAGTTGTGGCTGGTCTGTTTAGAGACATTGTGAAGATATGTGAAGGCTGCCAGCCTAGCTAGATTGAATTGTTCAGATAAGTCTGTCATTTGTAAATATTAATATAAGCCACAGGCTTGTTCTCTTAAATGTGAAAAGACTGTATTGGATGTTGAACTGCAAAAATGTAACAACAGTGCACTCTGCTGTAAAAAAGCTGATAAGTCAAGCATTTTATGACTATTTTGATCTCAGGGCTTGGAGTCGTGGTGTCTGAACTAGCAGATTCTTTCTAGTGATTTGAGACTAGAGGTAATTGCTACGTTTTACATATATAATGTCTTTAATTGCTGTAGTTTCCTGATCAGGTGCAAGTTTACTAAGAAACCTTAATGCAGAGTTTCTGTTAGCCTGGAAAACCAGAGAAGTGTTAAGAATGATGTAATCTAAAATGTGTCAGCAGGATGTATTATCAATTTAAATGACTTTCTCAGAGACAGAGAGAGAGCATTTTGCATTTGTCTTCAGAACTGACCACTCACCAGCACTTGCTTTGCTCTGTCTGTATGTAAATAGAATCTTAGACTTTAGTGTCTCTCCTAGAAATAGATAGAAAATAGAAGGTTAATCTAGCTGTTTTCTATATTTATGTCAGACTATTCTACAGTATTATTTAAAGCATTTTCCTGTGCTCTCTGAACTCTTGACTAGCACTGTGTTGAATTGTGGAGATTTGTGTTGTGTTTTTATTATTTATTAAACATTTTTAAACCTTTCAACTGTGGCTGTTTTGTGTAGAGGTAATGTAAGTTCTAGAGTACATTGCATGTATATAGTGATACTGTACAAAGCCACTCCAAATAAGCCTTGCTACTCAGTCACACTTACCATTTGGATAATGATATTGCACAGTAATAATTGGACACCCTTTGTTGAGGGGCTCTTTAGTAGCTGATTAGTAAGGGTCCTGGTGGCAGTGATTACTACCCTATAGCCTGGCCAGAAGGGGTACAGCTAATGAACCTGTACCAGTCTTCCCCAGGAATGTCTGTGTGGTTGTATATATATCATAAGCTATGGAGAGGATCATAATGGAGCTCATAAACAAAGATATAGGGGACTTGCAGACATTGGACCCGACCCAGTTTGGCTTCGTCAAGGGCAGATCATGCCTTTTGAACTTGGTCGACTTCTTCGAAACAGTCACCAAGGCCATTGATGAGGGAAAGGCTGTCCATACAGCCTACCTTGACCTTGCAAAGGCTTTCGACACAATACCCCACTCGGGTATTGTAGAAAAACTTACCAGCTTAAATGTAAACCCATATGTCACAAGATGGGTTGCAAACTGGCTTAAGGACAGAACCCACAGGGTTAGAGTTGCTGGCGCTATGTCAGACTCCAAGCCGGTCACAAGTGGTGTCCCACAGGGCTCGGTCCTTGGCCCCCTATTGTTCGGCATCTACTTCTCAGAAGTACAGGCCAACATGGGAGGACTTTGGCTGACAAAGTTTTCAGACGACTGCAAACTGGGCACCATAGTGGAAAGTGCATCGGACATGGATATCCTTCAGAAGGGACTCACAGAAACAGATAGCTGGTGCCAGAGCCATGGCCTGAAGTTAAACGCCAAAAAATGTATAGTCATACCCTTTGGGAAAAACAAGGTAACCCCAAGCTACCATATAGGTGGCAATCCACTAAGCACAGAAGAGGTTATCAGGGACCTGGGGACCCAGGTTGACAGCGGCCTTTCTTTTGACACTCACATTGCTAAAGTGGTTAGAAAGACCTTCTACATTGCCCACCTGATCATGAAGGGATTCACATCCAGATCTAGTGAGGTCATTGTTCCCCTGTACTCTTCACTTATCAGACCAATGATCGAGTACAATGCCCCATTCGGGATGTATCTAACCCGACATCTGCAGCAATTGGAGAGACCCCAAAAGTTCCTCACCAAAAGGATAAAGGGACTCCAAAATCTGTCATATGCTGCCAGATTGAAGAAACTCCAGCTCTATTCAGTCACATACCGTCTGCTCAGAGGTGACATGTGCCTGACATACAAGGCCATGTCCAACCTGGAATTAATGGATAGGATGTGCTGGAGGGATAGATTTATCACTCAGAGACTCCCTATGCTGTGGAATAAAATCCCGGTCCATGTGAGGCAGAGCACCTCGCTGGCTCTGTTCAAGAGAAATCTTGACCTGTGGATGTGAGATCATAGATTTACCCCGGGAATCATCTCTGTATCACTGCTGGACAGAGGCACAACAAACTAATGGGCACAATATTTTTTCATATAAGGGGTGGCGTAAGCCACAAAACTTTGGGCTAGGCTTATAAATGCCTTAGGGCAGATAGCCTAGTATAAACCTATGAACCTATGACCCTATATCTGAAAATGTGTGTGTGTGTGTGTGTGTGTGTGTGTGTGTGTGTGTGTGTGTGTGTGTGTGTGTGTGTGTGTGTGTGTGTGTGTCAGCTACATGGGCAGGGACACGAAGCACTGGTTGGACAGAGAGAGTGCCAGGAGAACTTGGCTTGGGACCCTGGCTAAGGACCCCACTCTTTAGTTGTGCCAATGGGGAGTCTTAATGGGAATGTGGAGAGAAAGGAAGAAACCATCTCCAGACTGACTGTGATATCTGTGTGCTGTTAAGAGAAATTGTACTTTACTGTGTGTGTTTGTTATCCTTCCCAATATGGATGCCCATCACTGGTGTTAGTGGTGAGAATTGAGGCTCCTTGATTACTGGGCCTGTGCATATATGTCACATATTAGTTGGCAGTGGTGTGATATCCACACCACATATTAATTGGTTGGCAATTGGCTTGTAGTGGAGTGGATACTGAATTCCTGTGGCTTGTGTGCAGTGATCACTGAAGGTGTTTTTGTACTCTACATCAGCCACACAGTGAATATTCAGAGTTCAGATCACAATTGATTTATTTCTTTTGTTAGCTTAGTTAGTCAAGGAGAGCAGGCAAGCATGTCAACTAAGGAGTATGGAAAGCTGTCAAGGACCCAGTTTGCTGAGATATGCCAGGCTAAGGGACTGGTGCATGGAAACCTGACTAAGGCAGCCATGATTGCAATTTTCGTCACAGCTGCATCAGAAAACATCAGTTATGAGGGCGATCAGACTGGCCATGGAGATGTACAGCACTCAGAGAATAGACAGCTAAACCTTTCTGCAAAGGACTTTAAAATCCATCTACAGCTAAAGAGACTTGATCTGGAGGCCAGGCATTTGGAAACAGAAGCAGCAGAGAGACTGAGATGTACAGGCTGAGGAGAATAAGAAGCTGTTATGCCTGGAAGCTGAGGAAAAGGAAAGGTAGAGGCAGCATGAAAAGGAGATGCTGACGATTCACCAGAGTTTTGGGGGTAATGGGGAAGGGAGAAACCAGACCTCAGAAGCACAAAAGGTCAGTAAATTTCTTCTTCAGTTTACAGAGGGTGATAATTTTGATAGTTTCTTTCATATGTTTGAGAGGGTATGTAAACAGTATGATGTTGATCAAAGGCTCTGGGTATGGTTCCTGACCCCCTTACTCCATGGCAAAGATGCAACTGTGCTGTGTAAATTAACTTATAGTGAAAGTTTTGATTATACTGCTGTTAAGAATTGCTTGTTAGAATTTAAGCTAACACCTGAAACTTATAGGAAAAAGTTTTGTGAGCATAGACACAAGGCAGATGAAAGTGTGTGTGAATATGTTGCTAAATTGAGAACTTATTTTCATAGGTGGGTGAGTGGATGTCAGGTCACCACTTTTGTAGGGCTGGCAGACCTTTTGGTGAGGGAACAAGCCCTTAGCACTTTGCTTGAGGACATGAGGATCTGGTTAGCTGATAGACAATGTGCTACTTCAGAGGAGTTGGTGAAGAAGGGAGACCTATACCTAAAAAGCAGGGCATCTCTGCACAGGAAAGGGAGCCCCTGTACTGCTCATGGGTCTAACGGAACCCATGGTGGGCAACCCAGACTGCCCCAACAGAATCTGCCAGTAGCAGGGGAAGCCATTAGTTCAAGTACAGTGCCAGGACCTAGGGTTAAATGTTTTGAATGCAACCAGTGGGGCCATGTGGCATACAGATGTTCATGGAGGCAATGTGGGGAACAAAAGGTGGTAGAGCCAGTAAGTGGGAAAGACAAAATGGCAATAAAAGGTTGCCTTGAGACAACAGGGGTACCAAACTACCATCCTGAAGATTTCCTGATAGGGAAGGATTTTGATGAGGCAGTACTATGTGCCAATGAAATTACATGCAGTCAGGCTTTGAGACAAGCATGTAGGTCTGGTAGCCTGGGGAGACCCAGACAGACTGCATACTTGCAGCCAGGACTGGTGAGGTGGTTACTTCAGGGAGGAAGCTATGCTGTAGCAGTAAGACTGAAGGAGAGCCACAGGTGCTTGTGAGTACTGATGTTCCCTTGAACAGAGTGACTGCAAAGGTAGAGGTGAGTAGTAGTACCCAGGCTGACAGTAAGGCGCCACTGTCAGAGGATGCCAGACTTCCTGTGGAAGGGGAGCTGGGAAGGGGTTACAAAGAGAGAGTTGAGACAGGCTCAGCTCTCAGACCCTACATTACAAGGCCTGAGGGAGGCAGCTAGTGAGGCACCTGATTCTCAAGGGAAGGGGGAATCTGTATACTGGGACAAAGGGCTGCTGTATAGAGAGTGGACCCCTGAGGGAGGGCTAGAAGATGAGAGGATACAGCAGTTGGTAATGCACATAGACTACTGTCTGGCACTTCTAGCCATAGCCCATGAAATTCCCTTTGCAGGTCATATGGGCATAAAACGTACAAAGAGACATATTATGCAGAGCTTCTATTGGCCTGGAATTTCCAGAGATGTAACAGGTTACTGCAGGACCTGTGAGCAGTGCCCAAAAGTAGGCAAGGCAGGAGACAAGGTGAGAGCTCCTTTGATGCCTTTGCCTGTGATTGAGGAGCCATTTCAGAGGGTAGCGATGGATATTGTGGGGCCTCTGAGAACCCCAAGTTACACAGGGAAAAAGTATATCCTAGTGGTTGTTGATTATGTTACAATATACCATAAAACAGTGGCTCTGTCCTCCATTGAGGCAGTAAAGGTGGAAAATGCTTTGTTAGAGATCTTCAGCAGGGTAGGTTTCCCAAACGAAATACTGACTGACAGAGGTGCCACTTTCATGTCAGACCTGTTGGCTTGCCTGTGGAGGTACTGTGGGGTGAAGCACCTGAAGACCACCCCCTACCATCCCCAGACTAATGGTCTGGTTGAGAGGTTAAACTCTGCAATCAAGTCCATGCTATGGGCATTTGCAGATCAGTTTAAGAGGCAGTGGGACAAATATTTGCCTCATCTGTTGTTTGCTTACAGAGAGGTTCCCCAGGAATCCACAGGATTTTCACCCTTTGAGTTGCTGTATGGGCATAGGGTGAGGGGACCTCTAGATTTAATTTGTGATGAGTGGGACAGTGAGTGTGAATCTCACAAGGAGTCTGTTGTGGCATATGTCCTAAACCTCAGGATAAGGCTCAGGGAACTTATGGGCCTGGCCCAGGAGAACCTGGCAGAAGCACAACAGAAAAAGGTATGGTGTGACAGGAATGCTCAAGCTACAGAGTATGCTGTAGGACAGCAGGTAATGGATCTTATTCCTGTCAGACACAACATACTTCAAGCAGCTTGGGATGGACCCTACAAGGTGGCAAGAAAGGTAAGTGATGTTAGCTACATGGTGAAGCTGCTAGGCAGGAGGAAGAGGCACAAACTGTACCATGTTAACATGATGAGACCTTACCATGATAAAGACAGCCTTGTGCTGAGCATTTGCAGTGGATGACAGGAGGATTCTGAGGGGGATATGGTGACTGATCTCCTCAGGCTGAGACTGACACCTCAGTGGAAGGGGTAACAATGTCCCAGCAGCTATCTCCTACCCATGTTTGAGAAATACGAGCAGTGTTACAGGAGTTTGAGGACATGTTCACTGGGAAACCAGGGTACATTTACATGGTGCAGCACTAGGTGGATACAGGACCCCAGGGGCCTATTAGGCAGGCCCCCTTATAGGGTACCTGAGAGAGCCAAACAGACTCTGAGGGAGGGATACATAAGATGTTGGAACTAGGAGTAATTCAAGAGTCCAACAGTCCATGGGCCTCCCCAGGGGTGCTAGTGCCAAAGAAGGATGGCAACACCAGGTTCTGTGTGGACTGCAGGAAATTAAATAGTTACACAGAGTCAGATGCTTACCCCATGTCTAAGACAGATGAGGCCCTAGAGCAGCTGGGTGGGGCTAAGTATTTTACAACCATTTATCTTACCAAGGGTTACTGGCAGGTGCCCTTGACTCCCAGTGCTAGAGAGAGGTCAGCCTTTGTGACTCCTTTTGCCTTGTATGAGTTCACAAAGATGCCTTTTGGGATGAAAAATGCCCCAGCAACTTTCCAGAGGATGGTAGATCATATTCTAGCAGGAGCAGGAGGGATTGCACTTGCTTACCTAGATGATATTGCCATCTACAGCCATTCCTGGCAACAGCACCTTCAACATGTCATGGAGGTGCTGGGCAGATTACAGAGGGCAGAGTTGACCATTAAGCAGAGCAAATGTCAGGTGAGTATAGCAGAGGTCTCCTACCTTGGACATAGAGTGGGGAGTGGTAAGATCAGGCCAAACCTGCCCAAGTGGAAGCCATTCAGGCATGGCCTGCACCTCTTACCAAAAAGCAGGTGAGGGCATTCTTAGGGACAGCATGGTACTGAAAGTTTGTCCCCAGTTATAGTACCACAGCTGCTTCCCTCAGAGACCTGACAAGGAAGAACAGGCAAGATAAGGCAGTGTGGACCACAACATGTGAGCAGGTATTCCAGAAGCTTAAAGAAGCTTTGGGATGACCCCCTCTGTTAGCCAGTCCAGATTACTACAAATAAGTTGTGCAGGTGGATGCTTCAAACCATGGGGTGGGGTCTGTACTTAGCCAGGTCTTCTCAGAGGGAGAAGAACACCCTGTGGTTTATCTCAGTCACAGGCTCCAACCCAGGGAGGAATGCTATGAAGCTGTAGAAAAGGGATGTCTAGTCATAGTATTGGCACTGCAGAAACTTCAGCCTTATCTGTATGGAAGAAAATTCACTATAGTGACAGATCACAATTCCCTAACATGGTTAAATAGAGCCAGCCAGCAAAATGCAAAGTTGCTAAGATGGAGCCTAGTGTTGCAAGCATATGATATGTCAGTGCAGCACCACAGTGGGAGTAGCAATGCCAAAGCAGATGGGCTCTCAAGACATAGAATGGGGTAAGGTATACTCAGATAGACATAACCCTCTCAAGCAACATTTCTCAAGGGTCACTTGAAAAACTAGGTAGAGTTCTCTGGGGGAGGAAGATATGTGAAGATATGTGAAGGCTGCCAGCCTAGCTAGATAGAATTTTGTAAATAATTCTGTCATTTGTAAATATTAATATAAGCCACAGGCTTGTTTTCTTAAATGTGAAAATACTGTATTGGATGTTGAACTGCAAAAATGTAACAACAGTGCAGTCTGCTGTAAGAAAGCTGATAAGTCAAGCATTTTATGACTGTTTTGATATCAGGGCTCAGAGCTGTGGTGTCTGAACAAGCATATTCTTTCTATTGTTTTGAGACTAGAGTTAATTGCTAGATTTTACATATATAATGTCTCTTGGATGGGAGAAATGAAATTCACCCCAGGGATCATGACAGTTGCCCTCCTAGACAGGATTCTAGGGAAGTAAATAGTGTGGGAAGAAATAGCCAGGGAATTGTTATGGCTAGGCTTGTATAGGCCCTAGGGCTGATAGCCTAGTACCAATCTATGAACCTATGAACCTATGAATTGCTGTAGTTTCCTGACCAGGTGCAAGCTTACTAAGAAATGTTAATGTAGAGTTTCTGTTAGCCTGGGAAACCAGAGAATTGTTAAGAATGGTGTAATCTAAAATGAGTCCACAGGATGTATTGTCAATTTAAAGGACTTTCTCAGAGACAGAGAGAGAGAGCATTTTGCATTTGTCTTCAGAACTGGCCATTCACCTGCACTTGTTTTGCTCTGTCTGTATGTAAGTAGGATCTTAGACTTTAGTGACTCTCCTAGAAATAGATAGAAAATAGTAAGTTTAGTCTAGCTGTTTTCTATATTTATGTCAGACTATTCTACAGTATTACTTTAAGCATTTTCCTGTGATCTCTGAACTCTTGACTAGCACTGTGTTAAATTGTGGAGATTTGTGTTGTATTTTTATTATTTATTAAATATTTTTAAACCTTTCAACTGTGGCTGTTTTGTGTAGATGTAATTTAATCTCTAGAGTACATTGCATGTATATAGTGATACTGTACAAAACCACTCCAAATAAGCCTTGCTGCTCAGTCACACTTATAATTTGGATAATACTATTGCACAGTAATAAATGGACATCCTTTGGTAAGGGCATTTTTAGTAGCGGATAAGTAAGGGTCCTAGTGGCAGTGATTACTAACTTATAGCCTGGACAGAAGGGGCACAGCTAGTGAACCTGTGACCGCCTTGCCCCTGGAGTGTCTGAGTGGTTGTATATAAATCATATCTCAAAGTGTGTGTGTGTGTGTGGGGGGGGGGGTCTGGAGAAAAAGGGAGAAACCAGCCCCAGACTGACTGTGATCTCTGTGTGCTCTTAAGGAAAATTGTACTTTACTGTGTGTGTTTGTTATCCTTCCCAATATGGATGCCCTTCACTGGTGTTAGTGGTGAGGACTGAGGCTCCTTGTTTACTGGGCCAATGCACAGGCATCACTAACATATTTAAGCTATTAGAGTACTTGCATATCTATTCGGTGACACTGTACAGGCCACTCCTAAGTTGCCTTGTTAATGGTCAAACTACCATTTGGATTAATAATAACATTGCACAGTAGGATTGGACACCCTTTGTTAAGGTCCTTAAAGTAGCTGATAAAGAGTGGCTGGTGGCAGTCAGAACTGTCTTATAGTCTGGGCAAAAGGAGGCATAGCTAGGAAACCTGTGCCAGCCTTCCCAGATGTGTGTGTGTGTGTGTGTGTGTGTGTGTGTGTGTGTGTGTGTGTGTGTGTGTGTGTGTGTTTGTATATAAATCAAATCTCAAGGAGTGTGTGTGTGTGTGTCAGCTAGTGGGCAGGGACATGAAGCACTGGCTGGACAGAGAGTGTACTGGACATCTTGGTTTGGCCACTCAGCTGAAATCTCAACCCCATAGCTGTGCCAGTGGGGAGTTTTATTGGGGATCTGGAAAAAGAGGGACTGTGAACTCTGTGTGCTCTAAAGGGAAGTTGCACTTTACTGTGTGTGTGCACTTGGTATCCTCCCAGTGTGTATGTTCCCCACTGTTACCAGTGGTGAGGATTGAGGTTCCTTGATTACTGGGCCAGTTCAGGGGTGCCACACTTGGTTGCAGAACTATTAATTACTTCACCCTAAAGACAATACAGAATGTTTGCTAATACAGACATTTGTCTCTTGCTGCACTGTAAACAGAAATATACCATCTTTTATGGCCTTGCCATAAAGTAATTTAATTTCAGTTGTTTTTCTAAAATTTACTAGACTGAGATAAACCTCCTGTATCCCAGTTTCCACTCTTAAAATATATACATTTAAACAGTTGCAATAGTGCATGTATATTTTTGTTCTTTTTCAGTAGGGCACACTGTGGATCCATTTTAAACACAAGCAGTTTGCAAATACCCTTTTCAACACACGTCTGTAGAAGCAGTTTGATATATACATGACACACAGTTCTAATACATTTGTAACACAAGCATCTTACAGATATCATTTTGATATTCACCAATGACATATAAGTCTTTACAAAATTCCAGCTAGCGGGCTGTCAGTATCTCCTTTTTCACACTTCACCCCTGCCTTGAAGACGAAAGCTAGATTTTCGAGTGACCCTTGAGAAATGTTGGTTGAGAAGGATGAGTCTATCGGGGAATACATTACCCCATACCCCGTCCTGAGATCCCATCTGCGTTTGCATTGCTAACCCTGCTGCAGTCCTGCACTGTCATATCATATGCCTCCAACCCTAGGCTCTACCTTAGTAGCTTGGCATTTTGCCCGCTGACTGGATGTAGCCATGTCAAGATATTGTTGTCTGTAACTACAGTGAATTTCCTTCCATAAAGATAAGGCTGAAGTTTCTGCAGTGCCCATACTATGGCTAGACATTCCTTTTCTACAACTGCATATCATTCCTCCCTGGGTTGGAGCCTACGGCTGAGATATACCACAGGGTGCTCTTCTCCCTCTGAGGAAATCTGGATGAGTAGAGCCCCCACCCCATGGTTTGAAGCATTCACCTGCACAACAAATTCTTTGCTGTAATCTGAACTGGCTAACACCGGGGGCCCTCCCAAAGCCCCTTTAAGCTTTTGGAGTGCCTGCTCAAATGTTGGGGTCCTCACTACCTTATCTGGCCTGTTTTTCCCTGGTCAGGTCTGTGAGTGGAGCAGCTATGGTACTATAATTGGGGTCAAACTTTCTGTAGTACCCTGCTGTTCATAAAAATGCCCTCACTTGCTTTTTGGCAACAGAGGCGGGCCATGCCTGAATTGCTTCCACTTTCGCAGGTTCTGGCATGGTCTTACCACTCCCCACTCTATGTTCCAGGTAGGACACCTCTGCCATACCCATCTGACACTTACTGGGCTTAATGGCCAGCCCTGCCTTCTGCAGTCTGCCCAGCACCTCCCTGACATGCTGAAGGTGCTCTTGCCAGGAATGGCTGTAGATGGCAATATCATCCAGGTAAGCAAGGGCAAAATCTCCTGCTCCTACTAGGATACAATCTACCAGCCTCTGGAAGGTCAGTGGGGCATTTCTCATCCCAAAGGGCATTTTCATGAACATATACAAGCCGAAAGGAGTCACAAACACTGACCTCTCTCTAGTTTTGCGAGTCAAGGGCATCTGCCGGTAGCCCTTGTTAAGATCTGTAGTGGTAAGATACTTAGCACCACCCAGCTGCTGTAGGGTTTCATCTGCCCTAGGCATGGGGTAAGAATCTGACTCTGTGTGACTATTTAATTTCCTGTAGTCCACATAAAACTTAGTGCTGCCATCTTTCTTTGGTCCCAGCACCACTGGGGAGAATCAAGGACTGCTGGACCCCCGGATTATCCCAGTTACAACATTTCCTGTATCTCCTCCCTCAGTGTCTGTTTGACTCTCTCTCAGGCACCCTATAAGGGGCCTGCTTGATAGGCCTTTGGGGTCCTGTATCTACATGGTGCTGCATCAGGTGGGTACACCCTGGTTTCCCAGTGAACATGCCCCCAAGCTCCTGTAACACTGCTCGGACTTCTTGAACCTGGGCAGGGCATAGCTGCTAGGACATTGCTACCCCTTCCACTGAAGTGTCAGTCTGAGTCTCACTAAAGTGATCAAGTCACCAGATCCCCCTCAGACTCCTCCTGCCATCCACTGCAAATACTCAGCACAAGGTCCTCCCTATCATGGTAAGGTTTCATCATGTTAATATGGTACAGTTTGTGTCCTGCCTCCTACCTAGCAGTTCTACAATGCAGTTAACATCACTGACCTCCCTTACCACTTTGAAGGTTCCTTCCCAAGCTGCCTGCAACTTGTTGTGTCTGACAGGAATGAGAACCATAACCTGCGGCCCCACAGCATACCCTCTAGCTCGAGCAATCCTATCATACCAGAACTTTTTCTGCTGTTGGGATTCTGCCAGGTCCTCCTGGGCAAAGCCCATGAGTTCCCTGAGCCTTGTCCTGAGGTTTAGGACATATACCACAACAGACTCCTTGTGGGATTCACACTCACCATCCTACTCATTGTGAATCAAATCTAGAGGTCCCCTCTCCCCATGCCCATACAGCAACTCAAAGGGTGAAAAATCTCAGGATTCCTTGGGCACCTCTCTGTAAGCAAACAATAGAGGGGGTCAAATATTTGTCCCACTCCCTCATAAACTGGTCTGCAAATGCCTGAAGCATAGTTTTTAGTGTATAGTTTACCCTCTCCACAAGACCATTAGTCTGGGGGTAGTAGGGGGTGGTCTTTAGGTGCTTTACCCCACAGTGTTCCCACAGACAAACCAGCAGGTCTGAAATGAAATTGGTACTTCTTTCAGTCAGTATTTCTTGTAAGAAACCTACCCTGCTGAAAATGTCTAAAAAAGCATTAGTCCCTCTTTCTGGCTTAATGAAGGACAGAACCAGCACCTCAGGGTATCTGGTAAAATAATCTACTGCCACTAGGATATACTTCTTCCCTGTGGAACTTGGGGTACTCAGAGGCCCCACAATATCCATAGCTACCCTCTGAAATGTCTCCTCAATCACAGGCAAAGGCATCAAAGGATCTTTCACCTTGTCTCCTGCCTTGCCTACTTTTTGGCACTGCTCACAAGTCCTGTGATACCCTGTTACATCCCTGGAAATCCCAGACCAATAAAAGTTCTGCATAATATATCTGTTGGTATGCTTTATCCCCATATGACCTGCAAAGGGAATGTCATGGGCTATGGCTAGAAGTGCCAGATGGTAGGATCTGGGCACTTGTAACTGCTGTATTACCTCACCCTCTAGCCCTCCCTCAGGGGTCCATTCTCTATACAGCACTCCTTTGTCCTAGTATACAGATTCCCCCTTTTCCTTGAGAATCTGGCACCTCCCTGGCTACCTCCCTCAAGCCTTGTAATGTCGGGTCTGAGAGCTGAGCCTGTCTCAACTCTCTCTTTGTAACCTTTCCCAGCTCCCCTTCCACAGGAAAGCTGGTATCCTCTGACAGCAGTGCCTCACTGTCAGCCTGGTTACTACTACTCACCTCTGCCCCTGTAGTCACTCTGTCCAAGGGAACATCAGTACCCACCAGCAGCTGTGACTCATCTTCAGTCTCACTGCTACAGGGTAGTTCCCTCCCTGAAGTAGCCACATCACCAGTCCTGGATTCTAATGCGTGGTCTATCTTGGTTCCACCCAGGCTACCAGACCCACATGCCTGTCTCCAAACCTGACTGTGTGCACCTGCATGCACACAAGGTACTGCATTGTCAAAATCATTCCCTATAAGGACATCTGCAGGGATATTCTCAAACACACATACTTGCTTGCTTCCTTTTCCACCCTCCCAGTCAAGGTGAATCCCAGCCAAAGGTATTTGGAATGGGCTCCATCCTAAAGCCCTGACTGGAGTAGACTGCCCAGGCAAGTAGTGCTCGTCTTTAACCATTACAGGCTTCACAATGTTTAGGTAAGAGGATGTGTCTTTCTCAGCAGTGACTTGTTTTCCATCTAATAAGATAAGATATAACCTTTTGTGGTAGTTTGACATGCTTGTTGTCTCCAGACAATGTACTGCTGGCATTCTGTCATTCCCACTTGCTGGCTCCCCTACCTTTTGTTCCCTACCTTATCTCCATGGACATCTCTATGCTACATGGCCCCACTGGTTACATTTAAAACATTTAAGCCTTGATCCTGGCCATGTACCTGAATTAGTGGCTTTCCCTGTTACTTGTGGATTCTGTTGGGGCAGTTTAGGCTGCCCGCCAGGAGTTCCCTTAGACCCATTTGCAGCACTGGGTATCCCTTTCCTGTGCAGTAATTCCCTACTTGCTAGGTATAGGTATCCCTTTCTCCCCACTTCATCTGCTGTGTTGCATTCCCTATCTGCCAACCAGATTCTCATGTTCTCAGGCAAAGTGCTAAGGGATTGCTCCCTCACCAAAAGTTCTGCCAGCCCTTCAAAAGTGGTGACCTGACACCCACTCACCCACTGCTGAAAATAAGTGCCTCGTTCAGCAATATATTCACCCACAATTTCATGTGCCTTGAGCCTATGATCAAAAAATATTTTCCTATAAGCTTCAGATGTTAACTTAAAGCATTCCAACAGACAATTTTTAACTGTATTATAATTTAAGCAATCAGTATCAGACAATTTAGAAACACCAGTTACAGCTTTACCATGGAGTAATGTGGTCAGAGACCATACCCAGAGCCCTTGATCAATATTTTGCTGTTTACATAACCTTTTAATCATATGAATAAAATATGCAAGTACTCTCAAAACTTAAATATCTCTACACAGATCAGCCACAATGAAAGGTTTAAATGTATTTAGTAATAAATAATAAATAGTAAAAGAACAGGACATTACAAAATATATCCGAGTTCAAAACCACAGGAAATATTTAAAACAACATTACAGGACAGTCTCGAATAAATAAAGAAAAATATCTAAACTAAGCTTTACTATATTCTTGACTGAATTTAAGAGAATTATACTATAATCTAAGAACTTACTAATAGAGCAAAGCAGATGTGGTGAATGGATCTTCTAGATGTTGTCATGTCCAAGACAGACTACAGAATGCTCTGCCTCACTAAGAGACTTCTCAAATTAATATCTCAAATATTACTGCTGGAATAACTTGCAGAATGACAGAATTTCCTTGCCATCTGAATCCCAGTTCCCAGCAAAACAACCATTGATGAAGCTAGCAGTATTTAGCATCTACCTGTAAAAATATACATACAAAGGCTTCTCCTCATATCTCTGGCAGATGCTGGAAGTCATAAAACAATTGCATTCCTTCATTTATTCAAAGCAAGTAATTACTTCACCCTAAAGACAATACAGAAAGTTTCCTAGTACAGAGATTGTGTCTCTTGCTGCACTGAAAATTGGATGATACCATCTTTTATGGCCTAGCCATAAAGTCATTTAATTTCAGTAGTTTTTCTAAAATTTACTACACTGTGATTAACCTCCTGTATCCCAGTTTCCACTATTAAAATATATACATTTAAACAGTTACAATAGTGCATGCACATTTTTATTCTTTTCCAGTATGGCACACTGGATCGATTTTAAACATAAGTAGTTTGCAAATACCCTTTTCAACACACACGTCTATACAAGCAGTTTGATATACATGACATACATTTGTAAAACAAGCATCTTACACAAATCATTTTGATACTCACCAATATCATATAATTATTTACAAAATTCCAGCTAGCTGAGCTGGCAGTATCTCCTTTCATCACACATTGTAACATCTTTTCACACAGTAATGTTACAGGCTGAGACATTTATGTAGTAGTGTCATAACTGTAAGCAGCATACAGCAGCAATAAACACATAAACAAATAGTAACAGATGAAGCAGCTAGTAAAAGAGAAGATAACTGTCCTGGCTAAAGAAAGAGGCAAAGGGGTGAACAATAAAAAGAGGAATGCAGATTAAAGAATGCAAACTGGAGCAGAGGGTAAGAAAAGACTTGTCATGATGCCATACACAAATGCCAAAAAATAAATAAAAATAAGGGTACTAGAAACACCTTCAGCATTCCTTGGAAAACCATTGGAGGAAAGTAACAGTAGATGTCTGAATGAATACTGCTGCAGTAGCCTTAGATATGTGAGTTATACCCTGCCCAGAGCATAACAGCTGGCCAGCTTCCAAAGCTTTGGGCACTAACATTGACTAAAACACAAGTTTTGGCCTGAAGCCCTTCAGAGCTTTTCTACAAGCAGAGAGACAAGAGTCTGAGCCCTGAAAAGACAATGCTAGGAACAAGAAAAAATAAATGTCTACACTCTGGCATAAAAGACACACTAAAAAAATGAGGGAGATGGAGGGAGGGAGCGGCTGCTTCAGTGATCATTTGAACATCTACTGTTGTACCAAGTTTTACTTACACAACTGTACTGTGTTCCTCTCATTGGTCACTGCTGCAGTAGCCTTAGCTATCTGGGTAGTTACCTTAGCTAACTACATCTGGGAGGTAGAAGGAGAAGTGTCAGGACCCCCTGCAGACTGGTCCTAGCAAAGCTTGATTTGGATCTAGAGAATGAATCAAGCTTATAGTGCTTTGTAAAAGTATGTATAGGGGGCCAAGTAGCAGCTTCTACAATACTTCCAGAATCCATCCCTTTTCAAAAAGCCATAGGTGAAGACAAGGCCCTGGTAGAGTTAGCCTTGACTCTGCCTGGAAAAGTTTTGTTATGGTGAGTATAACAACATAGCCTTAGCCTTAGACAACCATTTTGGAAATAGTGTATTTTGAAACAGGTTGGCCCTTCTTCTTATCTTCACAAGAAGCAAACAATTGATCCAAAAATCTGAAAGATTTAGTTCTGTCAAGATAGTACTTGAGTTGCCTCTGGACATGCAAGGTATGGAGTATCCTTTCTCCCTCATTTTTATGTTTAGGAAAGAAAATGGGGAGGTGGACAGTTTGACTTAAAGTAAACTCAGGTACCACTTTAAACATAAAAGAATGATTAGTTCTCAAAGAAACCCTGTCCCTATGGAAAATTTAATGATAGGGTTGACTCATTATAAGAGCCTGAAAATCAGATTCTCTTCATGTAGAGGTCATAGCAACCAGTAAAGCTGTTTTTCCTGTTAAGAACCTTGATGCAGCCAGATTAGGTAGTTTCAATGGAGCAAATGTTAGCTTCTGTAATACAAAATTAAGTTCTCAAGGAGGGGTCACTGGTTTTCTTGGAGGCCTCTTGTGCAGAACCCTTTTCAAGAACATTTTGACATGAGACTGTATTGAAAGATGAGGATCAATGAGCAGACATGCTGAAATGCCTGATAAATGAACCTTGATAGAGGAATAAGAAATGCCATAGGACAGTAACTCACACAAATATTGTAGACCCACACAACAACTAGCCCTGAATGGGTACTGGCTATGTTGTTGCCAGAACTAGGAAACCTTTTTCATTTGCTAATAAATGATGTTCAAGTAGCAGGCTGTCTTGCCTCCATTAGTACATGCTGCACGTCTGCATTAAATAGGTGCCTAAAGGGAATTAAGACTCTAAGAACCAGGCAATCAAGTGAGTTGAATGATGTTGGGTTGCATCAAGCATCCCTGTTCTTGTGTGAGTAGATCCAGTCTGGGAGGAAGCTTGTGGTAATTGCCCCTGGCCATTTTCAAAAGAAGGGACAACCAATGTTGCCTGGACCAGAAAGGAGTCACTACAATGATCTTGGGAGGTTCCTCCTGAATCTTCAGAAGTACCTTGGATATTAGCAGAAAAAGCATTCAGAAACATTCTGATCCAAGGAAAAGAAAAGATATCTGTCTTCCAGGCATTCTTGCATAGAGTTGTGTAACAGAATCTTACCAGCTGATTGCTCCTAGGGGAGATCTAATTGAGGAACTCCCCACAGATGGATCAAATCTTGGAAAACCTCCTGATCTAGGTTTTCATTTGTGAGGGTCTGCTGTGTTTCTGCTCAGCTTGTCTGCCAGACAGTTTTGCTCTGACAAAATTTAGGATTCCTATAGAGTGAGACTGTGCTGTGAAGCTATATCCCAAGCTAACATGGATAGTCTGCAAAGGGGATATGACCTGGTTCTCCCTTGCTTGTTGATGTATCACGTGCCTGTGGTATTGTCTGTAACCAATTGAAGAGGTCCCAGGGACTGAAGATGGTTCAGAAGGTTGAGAGCCTTGATTAGGGGAAGCATCTCCTTGATATTTATGTGCTTGTGTCTGTCCTTGGTGTCCCACACCCCCTGCACTTTTATCCATCCTGAAACTGCTCCCCAAGCAAAGTCTGAAGCATCTGTGGAGACTAACTGCTTTGGAGCAGGGCGAGAGAGGGAGGAACCTGGATTTAAGGATATATGTTAACTAAACAAAAATATTTCTCTTCTGACAAATCCCAGCACTGGGAGTTTAAAAAAATAAAGGGTGTTGATGCTGGGATCAAAGAGATTTCAGATACCACTGTATCTTTTTCACTTGAAATTGTGTCATGGGTATCACAAGAATCATAGATTCCATGAGATCCAAACTCCTGAGTTATTCCCTCATAGTGACTGAAGTCTGAGTGGAAAACCGTAGAAACAGATCTAGATAAAGATATATTTTCCCATGGAAGTAAAGCTCTTTGAACTGAGATGTCTAGCTTACATTCCAGGAACACAATCCTGTATGAAGGAGTCATGTTCTCTTGGAATCCCAACTTGTGTAGAAAATCTCTCACCCAAGAGAGAGAGAGATTCCTGACACTTAGAAAAACACTCTCCAAAGATAAGCATGTCATCTAAATATGGGAAAACATGGATACCCTGTAGCCTGCAATGAGCTATTACTCTGGAGCTCAACACTTTTTGAACATTCTTGGTACAGTGGATAGTCCATAGGGTAAGGTACAGATAAGTACGGATAAATAAAACCTTAACATCTGAAGTCTTGATGAATAGGGATGTGATGATAAGCATCCTTTATGCCTAGTGTTGCCAGGAAGCTTGACAGACGAAAAGTGCTCCAAAAAGCCGAGTAAGCTCGAAAAAATTGCAACACAGTTTTATTGAAAAGATAACACCGCGTTTTCGCTACCGCAAAAGCAGAAGCTTCATCAGCACTGAAAGAGCGCAAGCTCACAATATTTAAAACCTTCGGTAGTGACTCCTATTGATGTCACTTCCTGAAACATATACAATTAAAAAGCATTAAAAACAAAGTACACATACCATAATAAAAAATAAAAATATTTAAAAGGTATGACAAGCAAATTTCACAACCGGACATAAAACCCTGCCTGTATGAAAGCAAGTTGTCAAATACATCGATGTAAGAGAAGTCTGAAATTGTGTAAAAGTTTCTATAACCAATTACAGTAAAAATACACAAAAATGCCTACCCATAGCAACCGGGCCAATATAAATTCAAACAAAACAAGCTAATAGGAGAAAAATTATCACTTGTGGGGGCTGATTAACATGCCAATATAAACAGCAAGTTACCTTAGATAGCTCCTATACTTTAAAATGGATGCAATATTACAATTATCATTGAGTCCAGGATACGAGAAGGCATCTAATTGAAGTTGCCATTCCAGCTCATGGGTTTCTAGAATTAGAGATTGGGGCCCACCCCTAATGTCAGCCTTAATGTTGTTGATGGCCATAAATTGAAAACTATGACCACTATTACTCAAAATGTGTTTAGAAAGAGCATTTTCACCTTTCTTATTTTTAATAGCATAAATATGTTGGTAAATATGGTCCCGGAATCGTCGATCCGTTTTGCCAACATAGAATGCAGGACAGCATTCACAAAAAGCTAAATAGACAATAGACCTAGTGTTGCAATTGATCTTGTGGTTAATAAAATACTTCCTTTTACCAATAGAAAAAGAATTCCCTACCCGGAAATATCTACACCATTTGCAACACCCACAAGTACTAGTGCCTTTTTGTCTAACCATTAAGTCGACAGCATTGTTTCTCTGTAACAAGTCTTTAAGGTTATTCCCTCTTCTAAATGTAAATAGGGGCGTTACCCCCAATCTCTCATGTAAACCAGAATTGGTAATAAAATACCAGTTCTTTCGTACAATTGAGCATAAAAACCCAGAATTAATGTTGAAAGAGGTGATGAAACTTGTTAAAAAGTTAGAAGCCTCAAGGTTGGCATCAATAACCGAAGTTGAAGCCAGCAGGGTACCTGGTGTATTAAAAGAACCTTCACCCGAAGATGATTGCAAAGTAGGAACAAGCAATGGTAAATAAGTGCCATTCAAACGTTTGGAAGACACTTCTGCTATTAACTCTACAATCAATCCTACAGGGTATCCGCGGTTCAAAAACATGTCCATTAGGAAAGAACACTCTTTGTCAAAGGCAAGGTCAGTGCTGCACATACGGGCAGCCCTGACTAGTTGGCCCTTGACGATGGAACGCTTCTGCTTCCATGGGTGGCAACTTGAAAAATGCAAAAAAGAATTGCAATAAGTTGCCTTCCTAAAAATGGATGAACAGAATCTGTTATTGCTGGTGTCCTTAACCAACTGGACATCGAGGTAATCAATCTCAGAGGTCGAAAAATGATGTGTGAATTTTAAAAATTCTGTTGAGGCATTCATGTGTGAAATGAGGTTCAAGGCCACAGGCCACATCCTCACCGCCTTCTATCAACATAAACACATTGTCTAAAAACCGGGTATAAATTTTAGAACACCTCTGGAAGGTTGGGTAGTTGAAAAGGAACTTCTTTTCCCAATAGGCTACAAATAGATTGGCCACACTACTACCGCATGGGGAACCCATTGCGATTCCTTTCTTTTGGAGGTAGTAGTGTTTCTAAAAAATAAAAAAGTTAGAAGAAAGAATGATGTCAAGTAACACTGTAACAACTGTGATATCATTGTTAGAAGCACCACATTCCATCAACATGAGCTCAATCCATTCGACAGCCTCCTCATGGGGAATCGAGGTGTATAAATCGACCACATCAATGGTCAAGAAATTGAGGTCTGCATCAAATTGGACTTCATTGATCAAGCACAAAAAAGACCATGAGTCCTTGCAAATCTGAGGTATGAGTTTCAGATATTTCCCAATGATACTATCAACTAGGCGAGCACATGGGTGTGTGATAGAGCATCTACCATCAACCAGCGCACGCATAGGTGGATCTGTTAAGCTCTTATGTATCTTGGGGATCCCAAACATGACTGGCACCCTAGGGTAAGAGATATCAATAAAATTGTAGGTATCAATATTGATTTTACCTTCAAGGTATAAATCCCTAAAGTACCCCTTGATTTTATTATAAGTGCTTGTCAGTTCATTTAAAGAGGAGGGTTCATACGCCGGGGAATCTAACACCAGTAACATTCTAGTGATGTATTCCGCCTTATCAAAAATGACCAAGCCCCCTCCCTTGTCTGGTTTGATAACCCTAACTGCCATACCACAAATTTTGTTCAAGGCCGTAAACTGGTCATGAGAAATGTTCTTTATTGCACCAGCTTCATGATTAGAGGCAAAAAGATGCCTGAAATCAAGTTCACAAGCCCTTTCAATAGTGTGTAGGCTAGGATGTAAAGGGGGATTGAAAGAACTAGTTAACTTCAAATTACCTTGGTTAACAGACAAGTCATTATTGAAAAAGACATTCAAATTGAGCTTACGCACAAAGAATTTTAAATCCATTAAGGTTTTGGCCAGCTTGAATTTCTGGTCAGGAACAAAGTTCAGACCTTTGGCCAAAAGCTCAATTAGTTCTTCATCAACAACCACATTGGAGAAATTATAAATGTGAAAGTCTCCTTTTGAATTAGATAACAAAGTAGGAACGTGCTTAACCAAAGGTTCGTCACCCAATGAGTCGATAGGGTCTTTGGTTAGTTCCAGTTCTTGTTATTAGGCCAAAGGTCTGAACTTTGTTCCTGACCAGAAATTCAAGCTGGCCAAAACCTTAATGGATTTAAAATTATTTGTGCGTAAGCTCAATTTGAATGTCTTTTTCAATAATGACTTGTCTGTTAACCAAGGTAATTTGAAGTTAACTAGTTCTTTCAATTCCCCTTTACATCCTAGCCTACACACTTTTGAAAGGGCTTGTGAACTTGATTTCAGGCATCTTTTTGCCTCTAATCATGAAGCTGGTGCAATAAAGAACATTTCTCATGACCAGTTTACGGCCTTGAACAAAATTTGTGGTATGGCAGTTAGGGTTATCAAACCAGACAAGGGAGGGGGCTTGGTCATTTTTGATAAGGCGGAATACATCACTAGAATGTTACTGGTGTTAGATTCCCCGGCGTACGAATCCTCCTCTTTAAATGAACTGACAAGCACTTATAATAAAATCAAGGGGTACTTTAGGGATTTATACCTTGAAGGTAAAATCAATATTGATACCTACAATTTTATTGATATCTCTTACCCTAGGGTGCCAGTCATGTTTGGGATCCCCAAGATACATAAGAGCTTAACAGATCCACCTATGCGTGCGCTGGTTGATGGTAGATGCTCTATCACACACCCGTGTGCTCGCCTTGTTGATAGTATCATTGGGAAATATCTGAAACTCATACCACAGATTTGCAAGGACTCATGGTCTTTTTTGTGCTTGATCAATGAAGTCCAATTTGATGCGGACCTCAATTTCTTGACCATTGATGTGGTCGATTTATACACCTCGATTCCCCATGAGGAGGCTGTCGAATGGATTGAGCTCATGTTGATGGAATGTGGTGCTTCTAACAACGATATCACAGTTGTTACAGTGTTACTTGACATCATTCTTTCTTCTAACTTTTTTATTTTTGAGAAACACTACTACCTCCAAAAGAAAGGAATCGCAATGGGTTCCCCATGCGGTAGTAGTGTGGCCAATCTATTTGTAGCCTATTGGGAAAAGAAGTTCCTTTTCAACTACCCAACCTTCCAGAGGTGTTCTAAAATTTATACCCGGTTTTTAGACGATGTGTTTATGTTGATAGAAGGCGGTGAGGATGTGGCCTTGAACCTCATTTCACACATGAATGCCTCAACAGAATTTTTAAAATTCACACATCATTTTTCGACCTCTGAGATTGATTACCTCGATGTCCAGTTGGTTAAGGACACCAGCAATAACAGATTCTGTTCATCCATTTTTAGGAAGGCAACTTATTGCAATTCTTTTTTGCATTTTTCAAGTTGCCACCCATGGAAGCAGAAGCGTTCCATCGTCAAGGGCCAACTAGTCAGGGCTGCCCGTATGTGCAGCACTGACCTTGCCTTTGACAAAGAGTGTTCTTTCCTAATGGACATGTTTTTGAACCACGGATACCCTGTAGGATTGATTGTAGAGTCAATAGCAGAAGTGTCTTCCAAACGTTTGAATGGCACTTATTTACCATTGCTTGTTCCTACTTTGCAATCATCTTCGGGTGAAGGTTCTTTTAATACACCAGGTACCCTGCTGGCTTCAACTTCGGTTATTGATGCCAACCTTGAGGCTTCTAACTTTTTAACAAGTTTCATCACCTCTTTCAACATTAATTCTGGGTTTTTATGCTCAATTGTACGAAAGAACTGGTATTTTATTACCAATTCTGGTTTACATGAGAGATTGGGGGTAAGGCCCCTATTTACATTTAGAAGAGGGAATAACCTTAAAGACTTGTTACAGAGAAACAATGCTGTCGACTTAATGGTTAGACAAAAAGGCACTAGTACTTGTGGGTGTTGCAAATGGTGTAGATACTTCCGGGTAGGGAATTCTTTTTCTATTGGTAAAAGGAAGTATTTTATTAACCACAAGATCAATTGCAACACTAGGTCTATTGTCTATTTAGCTTTTTGTGAATGCTGTCCTGCATTCTATGTTGGCAAAATGGATCGGCGATTCCGGGACCGTATTTACCAACATATTTATGCTATTAAAAATAAGAAAGGTGAAAATGCTCTTTCTAAACACATTTTGAGTAATAGTGGTCATAGTTTTCAATTTATGGCCATCAACAACATTAACGCTGACATTAGGGGTGGGCCCCAATCTCTAATTCTAGAAACCCGTGAGCTGGAATGGCAATTTCAATTAGATGCCTTCTCGTATCCTGGACTCAATGATAATTGTAATATTGCATCCATTTTAAAGTATAGGAGCTATCTAAGGTAACTTGCCGTTTATATAGGCATGTTAATCAGCCCCACACAAGTGATAATTTTTCTCCTATTAGCTTGTTTTGTTTGAATTTATATTGGCCCGGTTGCTATGGGTAGGCATTTTTGTGTATTTTTACTGTAATTGGTTATGGAAACTTTTACACAATATCAGACTTCTTTTACATTGATGTATTCAACAACTTGCTTTTATACAGGCAGGGTTTATGTCCGGTTGTGAAATTTGCTTGTCATACTTGTTAAATATTTTTAATTTTTTATTATGGTATGTGCATTTTGTTTTTAATGCTTTTTATTGCATATGTTTCAGGAAGTGACATCAATAGGAGTCACTACCGAAGGTTTTAAATATTGTGAGCTCGCGCTCTTTCAATGCTGATGAAGCTTCTGCTTTTGCGGTAGCGAAAACGCTGTGTTATCTTTTCAATAAAACTGCGTTACAATTTTTTCGAGCTTACTCGGCTTTTTGGAGCACTTTTCGTTTGATTTACAAGTTTGTTTTGTTCTTTTATCAGGAGGCTTGACAGAGGAAGAAGAGATAAGTTTTGAAGTGATGTCATTTTGAAATTTGGGCACATTCACAAACAAGCTTAGGAAAGAAAGATCCAGAACTGGTCTCTAAGACTTTTCTTTTTCTGGCTCAAGGAACATCCTTGAATAAAATCCCTTCCCCACCTGTGAAAGAGGAACTGGTTCTATCACTCCTTATGGTAACATGTGATGAAGAACCAGTGGAAACAAGAGAGTCTGATCTGCAGTATAAAAAATGACCTCCTGGAAAGGAGGACTTTCCTCCCACTGCTATCTGTAATCTTGATAAATGATTTTCAGAACCCATTTGTCTGAAACTATCTACTGCCGAAGAGAAAAATGGAAATTCATACTTTCTGGAATACAAAAGGTGAAAATGTGGGAGGGGTTCACAACATCTTTTGAATAGTCATTCAGACTTGTTGGACTGTCCTTGGTTTTGGGAGGTTCTAGACTTCTTTTTGGAACCCTCTTCCCAAGTCTTATTAAACATCTGTTTACCTGTATTTTGTTGAGACTATTTATTTATTTTTTGCCAAATTTGGATGAGAAGATAGAAAATCCCCTGGATATTTTGAAAAAATTTAAGAGATACATAGACATTTAAAGGAATAAATTAAGGTCTGATGACAATGGTAGCAAGTATCCACAACAAGATCTGTTTTGAAGAAGTTAGCTTTAGTTAAAAAGCAGTCAGGGTTATGAGAACAATGAGCGTGCATCTCTAATCAAACTTTAGTTAAGGATTTCCATAGTTATGGCCATGACGGTTAGAAATCATCCCCTGCAGAAAATTAATACAAGAAAAACTGGTGGGTCAGGGAGCATTTAATTATTAAAATAAATAAGACTGGTATGACAGTTACTGATTGCTAGGCCACAATCCTGTGGTAACTGAAGAAGCGTGCAGCAGCCAAATAAACAAGCTTTCTCTCACAAAGATCGATACCGAAATGTAAAAGTGAACTCTCATAAGCCAAAGTTTTTCAGGTAGCACAGGCAGCTCACAACAAATTGTTAAAAAAAGAAAGGGAATTATTAAAAAGCAGCAATGTGAGAATATGGGTAAGTGTCACTTCACCTAAAACCCATTTCACCTAAGCTCATTTCACTGAGACCAAATCACCTAAAGTTCATTTCACCTAAAACTCATTTCACTGACAAGTAGTACAATAAACACTGACTATTTGTTTTTATTAACTTGTGAGGTCTACAGTTGACAATTGAGCATCTGTCCAGCAAAAGCTGTTGTCAGGGAGACCAAAGCAGCATCTGTCTCTCTCCAGGCAGTAGCCCATTATTTAGTGCTTGGTCACCCCCTTCAAACCTTCTTTCTGTGATTGGCTAGTCAAGAAACATTTGCACTCCCTCTCTCCCTCTTAGAGATGCTTTTAGAGTAGTTGCCATTTATGTGTATATATAACTTTAAAAAACACACCACTGACCAGCTGCAGCACAGGAACATCGACTTCTCCACCACAAAAAAATAAAAACCTTTTAAAGTTTTTACAACTTACTGAATGTACATATAACAAATTGGTAATCCTTTATTCCTACTATCTCTCACATGCTCTGCTATATGCTGTTTAGGTTTTCTGATGGTCTTGTCATCATAAAATGTTTGGCACACCATACAGGTCACAATATAGACCACCAGCTTTGTATTATAACTACAGCATCCAGGGCATTGAATAGTTCTGTCATATCCAGGAATAGAAATATATGGTCCATCACTGATAAATTTGCAAAATTGCCATGTTCCACATTTAAACATCATGGATATGTGCCTACTTGCTTTACCCAAATGTTTGGTGATGGAGAAGGTGAACTAGAATGAAAGGGGTGGAGATTTTAAAACTATACTTGAGGGTAGAGAGACAGTCTGGCAGCTGAGAATGAATACTAAACAGCCCCCGGGGATTAACGACTGCTGTTCTATAGCTAGAATTTTAAAGTTAAAAGCAAGACAGATTTCATTGAGTACTTGCCTTATATTTTAACAGCATTTTTAACGCTTTATTTATTTAGCAAAATAACGTCACAATAAGTTGGATCTTATGTTTCTATGTTAGTATACATTCTGTACTGTTTATCAGCATATTTTTATATTATATTATATACTTCATCACTGATTAGGTTAAAAGGTTTTTAAAGTTCATTTCTTATTACTTTTTAAATGAAATAAAATAAAATATTATTTATTATTCTCATGCATTCGGGAATATTAGTTACTATTTATTAGGTACATTAAATTTATAAACAATGGGTATTAGTTGATGTCTATGTATGCTGCTGAATGTATCACTGTTTGTTATTTTTGCATATGTAATTGATCATGTGACCATTTTTAATTATATAATGTCCAGTGGTTTTAATGTAATTTACTCTGATGAAGCCCTAGTGGTTTGATGGGTAAAAGCACTAAGTCTCTGTATGTTTTATTTTATTAAAGTGGTGTTCCTGTACTACAGCTGGTCAGTGATATGTTTTTTATTTTTTTAATGTTATGTTTACAGTTTGTGGATTTACAATGAGCTCCCTTAGTGTTTTGGTTTGATTGTCAAAGCACCTTGACTGCATTTAGTTACATGGAACGTGTATATATACAGAGCACCAGAAGGGCTTTGGCTTCAGTGGCCTCTTCCATCTCTCTCTTTTTATTCCACCCCTCCCCCCTCCTTTCTGAACTTTCGATAATTGAGGAGCATTAAAATGGAAAATGGGTAGTAGTAACCATAGAGTCTGAGTGGAGCAAAGGAGGCATGGTGCATGCCCTGGCTGGAGAAAGATTTGGCTGGAACAGGTGAAGGGGCACGCCACCCATCTTCAATTAACAGTTTTACAGTGGACATTAAATGCTGTTAGTAACATTTAGTTTAAAGTTTGTTTTGAATGTTGAACGTCAAGTTTAAAAAGTTCATTTACTGCTGTATGTAATTCAATAAACAGTTACAAACATTGGCTATTTGGTTTCAATAAACTGTAAGGTCTATGGCTGACAACAGTGTTGATGGAATAACAAGATGAAACTGAATGATGGCAACACAGAAGTTGTTATGCAATGAGGTTGTTTCATAGATTTTTTTATATTTTTCATATATTGCTTGCTGGTCTTCATCTAATGGCCTTCAAGGAACTCGTGATCCACAGTGCGTGTTTTCATGTTTTGCATTTCATTGCCTCCATGTAATCATATCACTTCAGCTTTAAGACGTCAGCAACATAACATGTTCGGAGAGAATATGGTAGCTTGTTTCAGTGATTTCAGAGATGCTGTGTTCCACTATAATGTCTTGTAATAGTATTGTTTACTGATTATTTTTGTCTGTCTACCTTGAAAATAAGGTGATTTTAAAGTCATTATATATCAGCTGCACAAAATTTCATGCAGTTATGCAAGACTCTGAATACTAACTACTTTACACACTAAGGAGTGGAATCCGAGTCCCTTTCTTGATTGTAAGCATTAACCTCATTTCCACTTTTCATTTTTTTAAGTTATTTTGTTTACCTATTGAACCGCGGTGGTGCAGCGGTAGTGTTGTTGCCTCACAGCAAGAGGTTCTCCCATTCGATTCTCAGCTGGAGTGCCTTCTGTGTGGAGTCTGCATGTAATCCCCATCATTGAGTGGCATTCGAAAGACATGCGTGAATGGGCGTGCCTTCATTTTAGGTTGGGCGTCAGGCTGGAACCTTGGCACCATAAAAATCTACTGCCAATCATTAGTGGACCGGAGTTCCTCTGTGGCGACCCCTAACCAGGAAAAAAGCCGAAAGAAGAAGAAGAAGTCATTTTGTTTACCTACACTGCAAATAAACATTCAACACTATTGGAGGGAAATGCATTAACTGTGGTCTTAAAGCAGTTTTTCTTATGATATGAATTTTCTGTCAGATGACTGCAAGCTTTATTTATTGTTAGCACTTGTTAAAAACCTCTGATGTGGTGTTCTCATATTTCTTTTTTCATCAGTTCTGATATTTATTTTTGTATTAATTTGTACTTTTTTGATAGAAAACATATTTTTCTTTGCATAAAATAGGTCCATTTCCACACCTACAGAAAAATGTGTCATAAAGTCATTCCAAAGAGTTTGGTATGGACTAATTTCACTAAGGAAAACATATTGGCTTCCACCATCAAGTTAGATAATTTGGTCAGTTTTTGACCCCATGATGAGACCTAAACTGGTCAGAATTGATCAGTTCTCTAGCCCAGTAAACAAATTAAGATAAATAAATAAATAACCCCCTACACTCTTCTATAAAAGGTCCTGAACATGTCACTGTCTCTCTCATGAATAACTGTGGAGTCATATTTTCATTGTACATTTGCATTTCTATAAAAAAAGCAGGTATCTTTGTCAATTTCAAATCTGATAGACAAGAAGTCATGTAACTTCCCAGGGATGCTACATTGTTGTAAGCACTTTTGCACAACAACCAGCCACAGGCATGGTGTGTGCGATTCTGACACACTCACAGTAAAAGTGGTAGATGATGAGTAGCAGATGTGGTACGGTAATGCTGTGCAGACAGAGATGATAATGAGCAGCATTACTAAAAGAAGGAGTCTGTGTATGTAAATGAAGGAGACCAAAATGGCGGTGCGATTCAGAAATGTATAAAGAGGCCGACATGGTGCTCTAACATTAGAGTTGTTGAATGCAACTAAATCATTGTGTTCTTGCTACTGAAATGTAAAAATACGTTAGGTGTTGCCAGAGCATTAGTTAATGTATGTATGGAAGAAGCTATTATTGCCACTATGAGCCATGCACATTCACACTCAGAAGTGCCATGCCATTCTGCCATGCTTAAGATTTCATGCATTTCACAACACTGACATTGTGGATTAGTACTGTGTGGATAGGGGCATCATGAAGGACCTGGTATACATATGCCTGCCTCATCTACTTTTATTTATTTATTTATTTAAATTTGTTGACCGGGAGTGTCCGACTGGACGTGGGTCCATTTTCAGTGGAGGCCCGGGGAGAAAAGCTCCACAGTAAAATAAACAGACAGTAGTTACATTGGATTACATAGTGATTAACAATTTAACACAGAAATTACTTACAACATATTTACAGATGAAGAACATAGTACATCAGTAGACAAATAGAATCTTTATCTGTGAAGTACATAACAGGCATTAACAAATGTAACAATGAGAAGTTCCTGCTGTATAATAAGTACTAGGCTTATGAGCATCTGAGCTTGCTATCATCAAGGTAGTTAGTGGAGGTGAAAGAAAGGTAGTAGTTGGATGGGGTGGATGATATTAGAGTGGGAGTTGCAAGGGCATAGCCAGCATGTTTTTAGGTGCGCTTTTAATAAAGTTTTGAAGTTGGTGCATGATGGTACAGAGGTAATTGTGGGTGGGAGTGAGTTCCATAATTTGGCTATGGTGCAAGAGAATAGTGCTTCACCAGCAGAGTTATTGGCTTTAGTGATCTGCAAATTATTTTTGTTGCTGGATCTTAGTGGTCTGGTGGTGCGATAGGGTTGGAGTAGATTCTGCAGGGATGGGACATTTAGTGGATGGTTTACTAGTTTGTGGGTGAGTGAGAGTTGATACCACTGAAGGAGGTGAGGGAGTTCAAGCCAGCCCAGTTCAGCAAGTGAGAGACAGTGGTGACTACGGTAGGATGCCCCTGTGGCGAATTTTGAGATTTTGTTGTAGCAGGTCTCTAGCTTGTTTAGATCACATTGCCTTAGGTTGGTATATACTGGAGAGGCATAACGTAGGGTGGAGATAAGGTGGGAATTTGCTATTGAAATCTTTGCTGCTTTGGTGAGAAATTGTTTATTTCTGTATAATGCTCCTAGTTTTTTGTGGACTTTTTTATGGTCATGGATATGTGAATGTCAAATTTTAGTTTATTGTCTATTTCCACTCCTAGCAATTTGGTGTGTTCAGTTGGGTATATAGTGGTGTTGTCTTTTGCTGTGATGTTAAAGTGAGAGTTGTTTTGAGTATGTTTGGTGGGTTGGAAGATGAGTAGTTTAGTTTTGTTTGGGTTGAGTATTAATTGGGCATCGGATAACCATGTTTTAACAGAGGAAAATGCTTCCTGTGTGACTTTTTGCAGTTTGGGTAGGGACTGGGCTGAGCAGATGATGGTAGAGTCATCTGCGTATTGGATGAGTGTGCCATGTTTGGTGGCAGAGGCTAGATTATTGGTGTAAACAGAGAAAAGTAGGGGTCCAAGGATGGATCCTTGGGGAACCCCTATGGAGACAGGTAGTTGGGGAGATATGTCATTCTGCCATACAACGGAGTGTTGGCGGTCAGACAGGTAACTCTGAAACCAGTTGGTGACTGATTGTGAGAAGGATAGGTTATTGAGGACAGAGATAAGTTGTTTGTGTGGGACCATGTCAAATGCTTTAGATAGGTCTAGGAAAGTAGCAGAGGAGAGATAGCCATTGTTTTTATTCTGAAGGATAGTGTTTGTAAAGGAGAGTAAGGCAGTGGTGGTGCTATGGTTTGGTCGGAAACCATGCTGAGTACTGGAAAGGAGGTTGTTAGTAAGGAGGTAGTGTGAGACCTGAGAGTGTATGCATCTCTCTAGTATTTTGGAGAGTGGAGAGAGAATAGCTATGGGGCGGTAGTTGGTTAGTTCTGCAGAGGGTCCGCCTTTGTGGAGGGGAATTATATGTGAGACTTTCCACAATGTGGGAACGTAACTTTCTGACAGAGATCGGTTAATCAAGATGGATACTGGGTAGGCCAGAGCATCAGCTGCGATTTGTAGGTATTCACTTGGGAGGTTGTCTGCTGCTAATTTGGTGGGTTTAAGTTTAGTTAAGAGTTTTTTTATGTTGGAGGTAGGTACAGGAGAAAAAGAGAAGGCAGTGGGGAGATTACTAGTTGAAGGTGTGGGTTGGAGGAGTGGGGTTGTGTTGTTTAGCTAGTGATAGTATGGTTTGGGTGAAGTGCGTGTTGAATGAGGTAGCAATATTTTCTGAGGAGTGAGGGATGTTAGGAGGAGGGGTACTGACTTTACCTGGGTGGAGGATGGAGTTTATGGAGGACCAGAATTGTTTGGGGCTGTGTTGTGAGGAGTCTAGGGCAGACTGGTAGTATTGGAATTTGTCCCATTTTATTAGCTTTTTGACTCTATTGCGTAGTTCTAGGAATTTCTGTCTAGCTGCAGGGGTTTTGGTTTTGCGCCAGTGCTCCCAGGCTTTATCCCTGTTTTTCATTTCTGACTTAGTGGTTTTCTGTAGCCATGGGGAGGGTTGTGCTTTGGTTCTGGAAAATCTTATGGGGCATGGTAATTAAGGATGTTCAGGAAGGTAGTATTAAAAGATTCAACTGCGTCATCTAGACTGAGGTACTTTAGAGCATGCCAGTTACATTCTTTGAGGGATGAGATGAATGTAAGTGGGTTAAAGTTTATTTTTTTATGTATTTGACGATAGATGACAGGTTTAGCTTGGTACAGGTATTTTTTGAGTAGGAATGTTGGGGAGTGATCACTGAGGCTATCTGATAAGCAGCCTGTTATATATGACTGGGGGTTCTTACTGACTAGTATCCAATCCAGGATAGAGTGCTTGCTGGAGATTTTATTTATCCTTGTTGGTGACTGGACTAGTTGGGTGAAGCCATGAAGGTGTACATGATGGGTTGGATTGTTGCCAGAACAGGATTGCCAGTCAATATTGAAATCACCTAAGATGATAGTTTCTTGGGGGAGATGGTGGGTAGACCAGCTGAGGAGGTTTTCTAGTGGAGGGATGTTTTGGCCAGGTTGGAAGTAGCATCCAATTATGTTGATGGTTTTGTTTCGGTTAATTTTGAGGTTGGTATATATTATTTCTTCATTGCCTATTTGTGGAGCTGATGACTTTAAGATCTGGATGTTTAGATGTTGTTTAAATATTATAGCTACACCACCTCCTTTTTTGTTTAGCCGGTCTACTCTTAGTATGCCGTAACCTGTAGGGAGTATTTGCTCACTGGTAATGTGAGGTTTTAGCCAGATTTCTGTCAGGACGACTATATCTGGGGAGTATAAGTCTATGGTGGCATGGAGTTCATGGACTTTGTTGGATATACTTCTAATATTTAGGCTTAGTAGAAGGAAGTCACTTGGCTTTCTATTGGCTGTAATATGGGAGAAGTTGTGATTTCTAGTCTGATTATGAGGATTGGGGTTGGAGATGGTAGGGCCAGGAGTGGGGTGGATGTCTCCACTTAGGGCTAGTTTTGATATGCATGAGATTATTAGTTTTCTCAGTTTTTGAATGTGTTTGTTTATAAGGGAAATGTTATGATTATTCTCTGTGGGTAATAGGTATGGTGGGAGGGTTACTATGTTAAGTTGTAGGGATGCTTTACTTTTGTGTAATATAGTTGGGAGAATATGTGGGGGGTGCATAGGGATGGTTCTTGAGCTGGTGGGAGGGGAGCTGAGTATGGGTGAGACATGAGTGGTGGTGTGAGTAGTAGTACAGTGGTAGTGGTTGAGTGGGGGAATGATGGAGCTTTGGTAGGATGTAAGATATGCAAGGAGAGTGCATGCAGTGAGCAAAGGAAAGGTATGCTTGTACATGTCAGTTGAGGAGGTGTAATAGTAGAGGGAATATGGAGGAGGTAGTGTTGGGTTAGCGCTGTGGTTGGCTATTGGAAAAATGGGAGGGGTTTGAGTGCAATAAAGGTGGGACCACTGGGGGCGGGAGGAAATAGGGGGCAGGGCGGGGAGCGAAGCGGGTAAAGACCCTGTTAGGTTCTTGTATGAGGGGCTGGAAACAATCACAAAGCAAGACAAGTATGTGTTAAGAACAATCACAATTGACCAAGGACTGCTCTGAAACTGTAAGTCTTGTCTTAATTTCTCAGGTGGAAAACCAGGATAACCTTGTATCAGTTGGCTACTGTGGTATAGTTTAAATAAACAAACACACAGTATTGATCAGTTATGGGTTGGTACTATTTGCTAACAGAAGGGAATAAGAGAAAGTGGAAGATGTGTGTGGCGGGGGGGGGGGGGCTGCTTACAGCCAAAGCACAGTGCTCTCCAGGGGAAAATGAAGATTGGCTCAAACAGTTATACTTGCCCATGAGAGCCATGGATTACTTATCTCAATATTGTTTTTCCATATACTAGCTACAAAAACTTACCATCTAACAGTGGGGGACGCAGTGGAGGCATCTCAGGCATCTGCTTCAAGAATATTCCACAAGTTTATTTATTTATTTATTAATGTATTAATTAATTTATTTCTTTATTGGCATTTTTTTACCAGGAAAGTCCACTGGGCCAAGCAGAGCCCGTTTTCAGTGGAGGCCCAGGAAAAAAAAAAAAACATAAGAAACACAAATAGAATATATAGTACATCACAAGGCACACATTTTGAGTAAATATAGCACAGAGGGAGGAAAAAATTCTTAAACAGAAGTACATTTAGAATATATACATGCCATGCCATGCTGCAGCATATAGAGGGGGCATATTTAGTTCCCATGTACCACACAGGAAAGAGAAAACCCAGTGCAGGACTTGTATTATACAGCCTATTTCCGTACGGAGCTGGGGCCATAGACTATACCCAGACTGAAATAAAGGCTGCACCTGGTGACACAGGAAGAAGGTGTGTGAACTGTAAAAGGTATCACTCCCTCCAGTGGCAGGTGATGTGTACTGCACAGAATATTACCTGCAAAGGGTGTGCAGTTATAACTACTCCCACATACAGCACATGCAGCACATATGCAACCTCTGACAATGGTTTGCAATGGGGGACATTCTGCAGGGGCATCTCCATGGTGATGCTGAATATTCCCTAAAGCTGTGATTGATGACACCAATCAGAAATCCACAGAATGAAACAGATAAGGGATACAGTTATGCTACTTCAGAAACTAGGGTTATTGCTGAGGGTGTGTTTGATGTGCTAAAGGCATGCCTGCATGCATCAGATGATGCTCTACAGTATTACCCTGCAACATGCTCATAAATAGTACTAGACTTGCAGTCCAGGGGGACCAGTGAGGTGCCTAGCCCAAATTTCTAGTTGCCCCAAACACTGCCTGGTTAAATGAATTGGTCAAGGTCATCCAGTAGGCAAAGGAGTGTTGAGTGAATCAAACCCTGTACCCTAGAAACTACAGCTCACAGCCTTAACCTCTGCACCAAGTGCCAGAGGTTAAGGCTAAGCTATTTTCTGTTTCTATAATCCTACAAAATATCATAATCTGGAAGTATTTATAGCAAAGTGGGCAGTTGCAGGAGGAATACCCCACAGCACAATGGGCAGTGGAGGCTGATGCCAGTGTGGGGTCAGTAGAGGACCTATCAACAGGGAATGAACATGCTAGATGGAGGCTGGAACAGGATGCCATGCCAATAGCAAAGCATTTACACAGAACCAAAAGTGATGCACACAAACCCAATATCAGACTCTGCTTACCCAATCATAAGCTAGCCACAATGTGAATTAGACATAAGTAACTCAAGTAACAAAGTGCAACAGGCAGGACAGGGGCATCATCATTTGCACTGGTGGGGGAAGGAGCACAAGTGTGCAATGTTATTCACAAGTGAATGCATGAGTACTAAGGGCCATGCAAACTAAGAATCCAGTTTTATGTAGTACCATTTTGAGAAGGTGATTATGTAGAATACGTTGTAAAGGGCAGGTGTCACTGGATGTCTGAATGTGCAAAGCACTGGGAGTTGTATGGTGTGTGTGTGTGTGTGTGTGTGTGTGTGTGTGTGTGTGTGTGTGTGTGTGTGTGGTGGAAGACAGCCTCAGCAGTAGTTGCAGCACTGTGATTTGATCTAATGGATGAGTCCAAGACATGCATGGCATGAGGGTGGGCATCCTGTGCAAACAGCTAGCTATGAGAGCCACCACATATAGGAGTTGTAAAGCACTGTACCACTGCACTGTCTAGAAAGTGATGTACTCTGGAACTGTGAATCACATTCATTATCAGACATACCACTGCCACGGTTCTGAGTATTCCCTTTCCTTGCAGTGTTCACCTCCACAACAGATGTAGCTATGGAAGTACTAGCACTGCATGACTGTAATCTAGGCATTCCACAGTCACAATGGACCACCATTTACAGATGTAAAGTGGAATGGACTAATGGATATCATCCAATACACAGCCTGGAACCATGAGAGTATGTGGCACATGCTAGTATGTGATTTAGTTTATCAGTACTGTCATGCATGCAGGACTTGCACTCCCAGAGGTCATCCTGTACACCCTGTAGTAGCCATTAGCCATACTAACTTAGGCATGGTTGTGGTGGTACTGACCAGAGCCTCCATGATGGTGTGCACATACGTTGGATAGTAATCACTGACACAGCTACTTCAAGTGGAGGGCAGTACCTGTGTCTCCAGTAAGCATCAGTATTCACCCCCCTGTGTGCACTTCATCACTCAATGAAGCTTGTGGCAGGTATGTGTGATTAGTCCGCAGGGGATATTGTGCTACCCAGACTTTGAGAACTCCCAGCAGACTGTCTCTTCTATGTGGTGTGTGCCTTTTGGGTTACTGCAGGCACATAGGCTGTGTCATTCATCTGCGCAGGGGATTCAATCATCACATTCACTATGCCCAGTACACACAGTACCTGACCAAAACAAAGGCATATGATCCTCCAACATCAGGAAGGGGTAGTACTACAGTGGTGCTACCAGATAGGTATTTACTCTGACACACAACAAATCACATATACTAGGATAAGCCTACATACCACTTAAAGCATATTCCCAGTGTAGATGTAATGCTACACTGTTTCCCAACAATGCAGGCAAATACCTTATCTCATGCAAGAGTCATTGAAGCTGCATCCTTGATACTTGTTATTGGTTATTTATTGATATTTGTCAACCAGGAAAGCCTGACTTGGTAATAAATACCCATTTTCAGCACAGGCTGGGGAGAAAAATTGTAGATAGTTAAATAACATTAAATAAAACAATATAAATATAATTAAAAAACATATACACATACAGTTTGATAGCGGAATGCATAGGATACAATAAAACATGAGGAGTCACCAGCGATGTAAAAATAAAAATAATAAAAAAAAATATGATCATATGACCTCTTTGGAGGCTGATATTGCAGTTAGAGATTTTATGTCATTAGCCTATCCATATGAAATATTTTATTTTATTTTTCCTTAGAAAACTATAATTCAATGATTGTTCTCTTCTTGTAATGTGAGATTGTTGATAGCTGCCATTCACAGTGTTTCACTCAAAATATTCCTTACTTCATAATGGAACAGAAATGGTTGTGCATTTTAGCAACTGGTTTTCAAAAGAAAGATAGAGCATACCTAGGTTTGAAATGTCTCTCACCTCTATGAATTGAACTGAAACAGAGCTGCAAAAGTCCTTCTCTTTCTGTTTGTCTGGGACTGTTATTTAAACTTAGAAAATTATAACTTGTGAATAACATTAAACCAAGGCTTATTGGATCCTAGACTTGCTGTAATTTATTTTTATCTTGCAGTTTTAATCATCTACAATAAGTTGCGATGCCTGTGCCCTGGCCCAGCAATCAAGGAGTCTCAATCCTCACCACTAACACCAGAGAGGGTGTCTCATATATGAGGAAAGGATAACAAATACACAAAGAAAAGTGCAATTTCCCTTAAGAGCACACAGAGATCACAGTCAGTCCAGGGCTGATCACTCCCATGCTCACCAGGTCCCCAATTCAACACCCCACTGTCACAGCTATAGGGGCCAGATCTCAGCCTAGCTGGGCAAGCTAAAACCTCCAGCATCCTCTCCGTCCAACCATGGCTTTGTGTCCCTGCCCAAGTAGATGACACACACACACACACACACACATTAAGATAAGAGTTTACACAACCACACAGACACTTCCGGGGAAGGCTGGCACAGGTTTTCCAGCTGTGCCCCTTTTACCCAGACTATACAGTAGTACCCTGCCACCACCCAGCTAATAATTATCAGCTACTCAAAGGCCCTTAAAAGGGTGTCCAATTATTACTGTGCAATATTATTATCCAATTGGTAGATGTGACTAAACAGTCAAGGCTTATTAGAGTGACTTGGTACAGGATCCTTAAATACATGCAATGTACTCTTAGATCTTAACTTATCACTACACAAACCAGCCACAGTTAAAAATGTTTTAAAATATTTAATAATAAATAATTAAAACCACAAGACAATACTTTCTACTACACAGTCAGTGCTAGTCAAGAATTCAGAGATCACACAGAAATACTTAAAATAATTCAGTAGTACAATTCTGACATAACAGAAAAAACAGTCTAATCTTTCTAGCTTCTAGCTATCACTAAAAGAAAACAAAAGTCTAAGATAACTTGCATAAGAAAACAGGCAGAGTGCTGTGAGTTGGATGATCAAGACTTTTAATGCTTAATGCCTTCTGATTCTCTCTGTTTAAATTGCTATTGTAGTTCTGATAAACATTTCATAATCTTTTTACACTTTCCTGATGTTCTCAGGTTACACATTAACTGCATTTACATTCTTAACATCTTCCTTTTGTTATCTTGCAGCTGGTCAGGAACAGAGCAATAAAAATACATTTGCATGTTTAAATCTAGCAATTTAACTCTTGGTTAAAACAGTAGAAAGATTTTCTTCATCTAGACTTTTCGGCACCACTGCTACTTCAAAGGGTCACTACATGCTTTACTTTGGTCAGTAGAGTGCACTGTTGTCACATTTATCTCCAGTTCCACATGTAACTATTTCTTTACCTTTAAGACAACAAGCCTGTAGTTTACATTCATATTTACAAATGATAGAATTATCTGCACAGTTCTATCTGGCTAGGCTGGCAGCCTGCACCCTTCTCTACCAGTCTTCACATAAGTGACTGGAAGTAATAACAACAGATACAGTTAGAGCGTTTGTGTCATCAATCTATCAGTATGAAACATTTTCTTTTCCTTTTCCTGGGCAACTACAATACAACAATGTTGTGACCACTGCTAACTTCCATTTCTGAAGGAAGACCATTCGGCCATCAGCTAATATAATTCAGTGTTGGTTGGTTTACTGGACTGAAAGAGCAGTCCAAAACTGAGATTTTGGCATTAGATGACAATCCCAACTGTTGGAAGCATGTACTGCAAATACAAGAAAGGTGTATTCTCACTGTAGAGGTAACTCTACCCCCACCTGGGAAATATTGTGAGTACATGTATATGAAAAAAGGTTTGGTTTAGTCTTGACTGCTTTTGATAAGTTTGGACTCAAAGGCACTTGACACAGATTAAGCAAGAAATAATACCTGAAAGGGTGTGTGTGGGCCTCTACAGCCCCAAAAGGGCACTAATTACACATTAACACACACCCTGGAGGGCATTATTGTGCTTAGAGAATGGGGTCTCTATAAAATTGTTGTGTTTTACTTGCTTATTTATTTTTTTAAGCTCTATATTCTTTTTTTATATATTTTTAATGTAAAATAGTTCCTCTGCATAATGTTTCAAAGTTGCTGTAGTATAAGTTAATGGTGTTGGGAGGAAGTGTTTTTTTCCCTGCCTATCTATCCCTGGAGGAGTGTTCCCAGCACAAGAATTTGGTAGTCTATTGGCTGTTTTGGGCCAATTTCTAGCTTTTTCAAGTCCCCCTGTATAAAACCCACTTTGGCACGTTTTTTGCGCTTGTTACTACTCAGCCAAGCTCCTCGTGGTCCTGCAGAGTGGTGCTAGCAGCAGAGAGGCTAAAAGAGTGGCTGCTAACCTGATAAAAGTGTTTTTTTTCCTGCTACTACCTGGGCGACTGTCCGATCTAGCTAAACTGCAAGTATTTCTGCTTCTTGAACTGTTTTAAACTGTTTAAAGTTGTTTTTGCACCTGCACTTTTAAAGTTTGTCCTGTTTGTTGCATTTACCTGTTGAGGCTACACACTCAAGTGCGCTAGCCTGTGTTACATATTTATTGCATTTTCCTGCTGTTTGTTGCAAAAAGAAAAAAAAAAAAATTATCCTTGTTTCCCGTCTTTCCTGACCTAGAGTAGTCCAAATACAGGCTTTGCTGTATTTTGGACTTTTGGAAAGTTCCTGTGTTGCTCATTTCCTTTCTTGAATAAAGGGAGGCTTCTTTGTTCACTAGTGGCAGTGGGGAGCTTAGAGCAGCCTATCTATCCCTGGAGGAGTGTTCCCAGCACAAGAATCTGGTAGTCTATTGGCCGTTTTGGGCCAATTTCTAGCTCTTTCAAGTCCCCCTGTATAAAACCCGCTTTGGCGCAGTTTTTGCGCTTGTTACTACTCAGCCAAGCTCCTCGTGGTCCTGCAGAGTGGTGCTAGCAGCAGAGAGGCTAAAAGAGTGACTGTTAACCTGATAAAAGTGTTTTTTTCCTGCTACTACCTGGGCAACTGTCCGATCTAGCTAAACTGCAAGTATTTCTGCTTCTTGAACTGTTTTAAACTGTTTAAAGTTGTTTTTGCACCTGCACTTTTAAAGTTTGTCCTGTTTGTTGCATTTACCTGTTGAGGCTACACACTCAAGTGTGCTAGCCTGTGTTACATATTTATTGCATTTTCCTGATGTTTGTTGCAAAAAAGAAAAAAACAAAAAAATTATCCTTGCTCCCCATCTTTCCTGACCTAGAGTAGTCCAAATACAGGCTTTGCTGTATTCTGGACTTTTGGAAAGTTCCTGTGTTGCCCATTTCCTTTCTTGGATAAAGGGAGGCTTCTTTGTTCACCAGTGGCAGTGGAGAGCTTAGAGCAGCCTATCTATTCCTGGAGGAGTGTTCACAGCACAAGAATCTGGTGGTCTATTGGCCGTTTTGGGCCATCTTCTAGCTCTTTCAAGTCCCCCTGTATAAAACCCGCTTTGGCACGTCTTTGCATGATTTTGCACATAGCGCAGCATTGGGCAGCTCCTCTTCATTGGATTAAAACCATTCTTGGCTCCACAAAGTCTGCTCTTCACTTTTTCCCTTAGAACTGATCTAGTTCTCATAATAAACACTCTATTTCTACTCTAAAGCCTGGCACTTGCTCACTAAAGCAATTATATAAGTCAGCACTAAAGAATTAAAAGCACTACACCCTCACAAACTCCCCTTGAGTACCTTGTTCTTCATTGGCCCTTTTTTTCAATTATCAAGGAATTCCCTATACTATTCTAGCATGTCCGAAGGTTAGTTATCAATCTCCTCTCCGGTCCAGCTGGTGAATCTGGGAATCTTGAGGCAATGTTACAACTGCCTCATATACACAGACAACCCTCTCCTCCTCCCAACAAATTCCAAAACATGTGAGAGATGCAACCATATAGCCAAACTGGAGGCTAAGCTCTCTCAACTCAGTACTAGCGTAACCAGTCAGGAGGAGAAGGAAACCACACTCACTACAATTCCAGTCTCACATAGACCTACCACGACAGCAAACCAAACACATAAACACACAAAAACATACTCGGAGGCTCTAAATAAAAATCTGCCTAAGCAGCAGAGACCTCCAAATTAGACACCCAAGCAACCGGTACCCCAAAACAAAACATGTCCAACACATAGCTCACAAAGCCAGTGTGCCGAACAGTCACAGTCCTTAAGGCTAAACAACACACCTGATACACTTGTAATAGGTGACTCTATCATCAGGCACACTGATGTCCCGCTCACCAGGCTGAACAAGGAGAAGGTCACTGTGAGCTGCCTGTCGGGTGCTAGGATCCACCACATAACACAAGCACTCAGGTCACTCCAAGGCAAGTACAAATATGACTCAGTCATTGTCCATGCTGGTGTGATTGACCTGAGATGTACCTCCCTGGACTACATGAAAAGAGACATAGAGGAGCTCCCTGAGCATGTAGCCCAGGCCGGTATGACCCTGACCTTGAGTAGCATCTCACCCTCACCAAGAATGATGCCACAATATGAAGACAAGATGATCAATTTCAACAATTGGCTTAAGTATTGGTGTCATTCAAAGGGGACCCAATGCCTGTCAGCCTGGGATGATATGCTCGATAGGCCACGATGCTTCACTAGGGATGGCTTGCACCTGTCATCCCTGGGCTTTTGGATATTGGAAAAGGCTCTTGCCACCCCCATAGTGCCTTTTTTAGGCAAGGCTCAAAAGACAAACCCACCTCCATAGGTATTACGAGGGATAAGAAACTAAGAGTAATGCTACTCAACACCAGAAGTCTAAACCTCAAGATGCATGCACTCGAAACTCTCCTTAGCATGGAGAACATCGATATCTGTGCAGTAACAGAAGCCTGGTTCAAGGCTACAGAGAGCACCCCAGCACTACCAGGTTATACCTCATACCATGCTTTTCGTCCCCAAAACTTGGACCGAACAACAAAAGGAGGGGGAGTATCAATATTTGTCAAAGATACCCACACATCCAGGTTGGTGGCACAGCACGAAGCATCAGAGACTATCCATGTGCAACTAACAGTGGGTAAAACTGCCTTCCAGTTTATAGCCTGCTACAGACCACCCACCCAAACCCAGGAACCCCACTCGGCCTTCCTGAGAACACTGGAAAATATGAAGGTCTCTCCAAACACCATTATATTGGGTGACTTCAACTACCCAAACATAGACTGGGAGCATTACTCTAGCTCCAACACCCTAGCCCAAAGGTTCCTAGAATTTATAAACTCAAATGCTATGGAACAACTTGTTACCACTCCCACAAGAGGGGAAAATATACTGGACCTGATCATCACCAACATGGGGGGTCTATGCTCCAGACCAGGACCTGATCATCACCAACATGGGGGGTCTATGCTCCAGACCAGAAGTGTATCCCTCACTGGTAAGATCAGACCATAAACTAATCTCACTGGATTTTCACATCCTGACCCCACCCCTGCCCATAAACCACAGTGAAAAACTTCTCTAAAGCAAATTTCACACTCCTCAAAACTGAGGTGGAATCATTCAAAGCCCCCAGGCCTGTGGAAAATACGGCACAGACTGCAGAATCCTTTATAAATGCATTCTATGAGCACATTCAGGAATGCATGGATAATGCAATCCCAAATAAAACCAAGACCCAATCCTCCAAAGGCAGGCATCCTGTCTGGTGGACCCCAGCCATAAACAAACTATACAATGGAAGGAAGAAGCTACTACATGATAGAGCAACATCCCAAAAAGGGAAGGCATCTCTGATCAGTATTAGCAAAAAACTACGGGCACTCATAAAATCGTCTAAGGCCAGCTTCGAGAGAAAAATTACACAGGACACTAAGGATAATCACAACGCTTTCTTTAGTTATGTTAGGAACCTGGGTGGGAATTCCCAGATATGCTCAGTATTAGTCCAAAATGACAAAAAATACACTGAACCCACAGACATTGCCAACATCCTAGCTGACAGGTTCAGCGCAAACTTCTCCCCCCCCCCATCCCCACCAAAAGGGCAAATATCTATCCCAGCAGAGTGCTTCCCCCCTGACATCTCAGATGCTCAGGTAAGAGCCGCCCTCTCCAAAGCAAAAAACACAGCATCAATGGGACCAGACGGTGTCCCGGGCTGCGTCCAACATGAACTCCAAGAAGAGCTAAACCCAAACATAAAACTACTGTTCAATCTCAGCCTTACTACAGGATATGTACCCAAAGAGTGGCGTATAGCAACAGTGGTCCCTCTCCACAAAGGTGGTGCCTCAACGGATCCTGGAAACTATTGCCCCATAAGCCTGACTAGCTTGGTCTGCAAAGCTATGGAAAGGATCATCATGGACCTCATAAATAAAGATATTGGGGACCTACAGACACTGGATCCTACCCAGTTCGGCTTTGTTAAGGGCAGATCCTGCCTCTTAAACCTGCTCGATTTCTTTGAAACAGTCACCAAGGCCAATGACGAGGGGAAGGTGGTCCACACAGCCTATGTGGACCTCGCAAAAGTCTTCGATATAATACCCCACTCGGGCGTTATAGATAAGCTCAACAGCTTAAATATAAACCCCTATGTCACTAGATGGGTTGCAAACTGGCACAAGGACAGAAGCCACATGGTTAGAATTGCTGGAGCCATGTCAGACTCCAAACCAGTTACAAGTGGCATTCCACAAGGCTCAGTCCTGGGACCTCTCTTGTTCGGTATATATTTCTCGGAGGTACAGGCCAACATGGAAGGACTGTGGCTGACCAAGTTCTCAGATGACTGCAAACTAGGCGCCATAATCGACTCTCCAGCTGACACAAGCATCCTACAAAAGGGCCTCACAGAAACAGACAACTGGTGCCAGAGCAATGGCCTCAAGCTAAACGCCAAAAAGTGTATAATCATCTCCTTTGGCAAAAACAAAGTGCCCACAAATTACCACATAGGTGGTAATCCATTAAGTACGGAAGAGGTAATTAGGGACCTGGGGACCCAAGTTGATAGCAATCTCTCATTTGAAAACCACGTGGCCAAAGTGGTTAGAAAAACATTTTATATAGCCCACCTAATCATGAAGGGATTCACATCTAGATCAGGGGAGGTCATCGTGCCTCTTTACTCATCCCTCATCAGGCCCATAATTGAGTACAATGCCCCTTTTGGGATGTACCTTTACCAGACACCTGCAGCAACTGGAAAGACCCCAAAAGTACCTCACCAAGAGGATCAAAGGGCTCAAACAGATGCCATATGCTGCCCGGTTAAAGAAACTCCAGCTCTACTCAGTGTCATACCGCCTGCTCAGAGGCGATCTGTGCCTGACGTATAAAGCCATGTCCAACCCGGAATTAATGGACATGCTGCACCTCAGAAAATCCAAATCCCATCGAGCTACGCTCTCGAGAGACTTGAACCTCAGCACTGAAATAAATAGGACATACTGGAGGGACAGATTCATAACCCAGAGGCTACCTTCACTCTGAAATAAAATCCCAGTCCAGGTTAGGCAGAGTCCCTCATTGACTCTTTTCAAGAAGAATCTTCATGAGTGGATGGGAGATCGTAGGTTTACCCCGGGTATCACTTCTGTGTCACTGTTAGACAGAGGCACAGTATACTAACCTTGAAAAAGGTATAGCAAAATTAATTTAAAATGGGTGGAGAAAGCCAAACACACTCTAGCTAGGCTTATAAATGCCCTAGGGCAGATAGCCTAGTATCAACCTATGAACCTATGAATCAAACATGTATAAAACATAATACAGTGCTTAAACAATAATAACGAAGTAAAACACAACAATTTTACATAGAGCCCGTTCTCTCTCATACAAACATACACAGTCTCTTCTGCTTTCATACACACACTCACACAAAATCAATCTCACTCTCTCATTCAGTCACACAAGATCACCCTTGCTTTCTTTCTCACTCTCTCAATCTCTTTCTTACACACACACACACACACACACACACACACACACACACACACACACACACACACACACACACACTCAGACACAGTCTCATTTTTTTTTTTTATATTTTTTTTACATTTTGTGCTCGCTAAACAGCAGAACTGCTGCTTAGCAAGTGTAAAACAATGGCAGCTATTAGTTTCTTTTGCAGTCCGAACTCCTCCGCAGCTTGATATGCTTCCATGAAGCAGCAGACTTGTTTGTCAGTGGGCATTACTTGTACACTAATACCCTGCTGGAGAGCATTCGTTTTCCAATCAGGGTGTTGCTGTACAGTTTGCCTATTCTCTAAGGCTGGTTAAATCCTCAGGAGTTAATGATTATAACTCTGATTATAACCATGTTCTGAAGTTGAAAGTGTAAAGCTTATTTAGATGTGGCAGGTGTTGATCATAATCCAAGGCAGCAGTACATCTTTGCTATAATTTTTTAAATCCTGTCACATTTTGTATACATATTTGGTTGCGGTGGTAAAGACGTAGACTCCATATCCCCTACATCTCATTTTATTTGATGAAAAATAGGATTCATCCATCACTTAAATTTGTAAGGCCCTTACCTCTGTCCATCACAGTACCATTTCAGTCATTCCATGCTGAAAGTCATATCTAGGCATAAACATGATTGAGATGACATCATGCAGGAAAGATGTTGAGGGTAAACAAATAGCAGTAACACCATGAGTGGCATGTTGTAAGCAAAAGAAGAAAGCTATAACAGGTTGCGAGAAGCAACAAGATAGAAACCTATTACAATGGCAACAAAAGGAAAGGTGTTGTTGAGGTAGGGTGGCTCTAACTATGTCTGATGATAAATGTAACACCTTGAATGCTGTCATGTCTTAGGGCAGACTGAGTCTAAAAGTGGGCATTTTACAAAAACCATAACTCTGTCAAGAGGTTACTCATATAAATACATGTGTTATCAAATCTATTGGAGCAATGATCGCAGACCAGGAAAACAGTAATAACTTGAAATCTACTGACCATCTGTGTGGCACACAATCACATTATGGACAGAGTGGATCACATTATGTACTGAGTGTAATCAGACAGAATATATATTTCCCAACTAAGGATGGCAAACTTTGGTACAATTATAATTGCCAAAGAGATGTTGTAGGCAAGAAAATTGAGGATATGTTGCAAAACAATGCCAGAGATGCATCAAAGCTGCCATCAGAGAATACACTAATACTTCCATGAAGCAAACATGGAAATAGATCAAAGAAAAGAAAATACTTGTTGGCCAGACAGGGTGTATCAAATTTCAAAAGTTGCACAAGTCAGCAAGTCCAGGGAATGCAGAAGAAGCAGGGAACTAACCAATGTATTTACAATATGAGAACATTAGGTATTGAGTCACAGTAACAAATAGAAACCTTTTAGATATGCAAATATATGTGTAACAGGAAAGAACCAAGGAAAGGCCAAAAGATTTTAAAGTTTTTAATCCAAATGTTCAGCGCTTTCATTTTGAAACACAGAGGACTTCATCAGAACAAATGGTAAATGTTCCCCAACTCTTTAAATAACTTCACCCAATCAAGGGCAGTGGGGGTGCACACTAAATAAAATCATGAAATGTGCCCCCAATGGATGTGTGTGTGTGTGTGTGTGTCCAGTGGTTGTCTGTGAGAGTTGAAAAGAGCTTTACGAGTGTTCGCAAATGTGTATATGTGAGTGGGCATGACTTAGTGTGCATATGTGAGTGCACATGACTGCATGGGTATATGTGAGTGTGCATGAGTGTGTGTATGTGAGTGTGCATGAACAGAAAGGTGGGAGGCTTTAGTTTCTTTGCACATATAGAATTGAAAGCTAGGCCATAAGACAAGTGTGTCTTTTAAAAATGGACAAATGGTGGCTGTTTTGCATTAGAAACAGCCAAAAGTGTAGTGCTTTTTGTTAATTTTTCACTTATTAACTGAATTCCTAAAGCAAAGGCACTAGCAAAGTGGGGAAGGGGCATAGAAAAAGAAATTGTGAGATAAAGTACAGAGAATGTGGAAAAGCTAGGCATTTTTGCATGGACTATGAACAAAATAAAACTCAAAGTGTACACAATACAAATGTGCAGTTAAATGAAAATAACTCTGATTTAGAAAATGTGAATGAAAATTAATTTTAATTTTTCAAGTAATAAAGCAAATTAAAAGTAGGTGAGTAGGTGGAATCTGATGATATTGGGGAATATTTAAATGCTGTTTTTTCAAACAAGAAAATACATAATGACCCTGATTATTTTAGGCTTTGTCCAGATTTCTTGCACTAAAAAGTTGAGATCACGTCAGTCGCCTTGCTAGACAGGGGTCCAGGGAAGTAAATATCGTGGGAAGAAATAGCCAGGGAATTGTTATGGCTAGGCTTGTATAGGCTCTAGGACCGATAGCCTAGTACCAACCTATGAACCTATGAGAGGTATGTCAATGGTTCAGAATCCTACATAAGGAATATTACTCCAGAGTACATCATTTGTTTAAACTTTTAAAGCATGTTTCATTGGCATAGCTCTCAATTTCTTAGCACAAGAAATCTGGACAAAGCCTAGAGTAATTAGGGGGCAAAGGACCAAAAATAGGTATAGATTTTAAATATTGCTTTTATAACTTTAGAAAGTTGTTAGAATAACAGGATTTGCATCAACATGTATTTTATAAAGGATATGAAGTCTACAACTCAAATGTGTATCTTTATTTAGTGACTTCAGTGCCAGAAAACCCAACATTTTATAAGGAAAAGACCAAAATATTTGAAGCAAAAATCTAGTCATTCTGCAAGTTGTGTGTTAGAACAATGAAAGTTCTCTCTCTACACATAGTTTTGTTGTACCCGTGCTGCAAAATCTGTAGGAATTTAGCTCTTCTGAAAAATGGCATGTAGACAGATAACTCTCCATCATTCTAACATATAACCCTCACAACTATTCAGGGAACTATTAATTATTCATTTTATTGCAATATTCCTTTTTTGAGTTAAAAACTGGCTATATATAATTCAGCAAATACTCAACAAATGCATTTTTGTGCAAATTCATCCTACTAGGAAACCAGCTTTTTATTATGAAGCAGCTACTTCAAGTGATTATAATACACCAGTGCATGGGAGGTGGGGTGGGTTTATAATATACTAGTGCATGGGAGGTAGAGTGGGTTTATAATACACCAGTGCATGAGAGGTGTGGCGGGTTTATAATATACCAGTGCATGGGAGGTGTGGTGGGTTTATAATATACCAGTGCATGGGAGGTAGTGTGAGAATCAGTGCATGGGGGGGGGGTTATAATACACCAGTGCATGGGAGGAGGGGTGGGTTTATAATACACCAGTGCATGGGAGGTAGAGTGGGTTTATAATACACCAGTGCATGAGAGGTGTGGCGGGTTTATAATATACCAGTGCATGGGAGGTGTGGTGGGTTTATAATATACCAGTGCATGGGAGGTAGTGTGAGAATCAGTGCATGGGGGGGGTTATAATACACCAGTGCATGGGAGGAGGGGTGGGTTTATAATACGCCAGTGCATGGGAGGTGGGGTGGGTTTATAATACACCAGTGCATGGGAGGTGTGGCGGGTTTATAATATACCAGTGCATGGGAGGTGTGGTGGGTTTATAATATACCAGTGCATGGGAGGTAGTGTGAGAATCAGTGCATGGGGGGGGTTATAATACACCAGTGCATGGGAGGAGGGGTGGGTTTATAATACGCCAGTGCATGGGAGGTGGGGTGGGTTTATAATACACCAGTGCATGGGAGGTGTGGCGGGTTTATAATATACCAGTGCATGGGAGGTGTGGTGGGTTTATAATATACCAGTGCATGGGAGGTAGTGTGAGAATCAGTGCATGGGGGGGTTATAATACACCAGTGCATGGGAGGAGGGGTGGGTTTATAATACACCAGTGCATGGGAGGTGGGGTGGGTTTATAATACACCAGTGCATGGGAGGTGTGGTGGGTTTATAATATACCAGTGGATGGGAGGTAGGGTGAAAACCAGTGCATGGGAGGGGGGTTATAATACACCAGTGCACGGGAGGTGTAGTGGGTTTATAATATACCAGTACATGGAAGGTAGGGTGGGAACCAGTGCATGGGAGGTGGGGTGGGTTTATAATACACCAGTGTATGGGAGGTGGGGTGGGTTTATAATACACCAGTGCATGGGAGGTGTGGTGGGTTTATAATATACCAGTGGATGGGAGGTAGGGTGAAAACCAGTGCATGAGAGGGGGGTTATAATACACCAGTGCACGGCAGGTGTAGTGGGTTTATAATATACCAGTACATGGAAGGTAGGGTGAGAACCAGTGCATGGGAGGTGGGGTGAGTTTATAATACACCAGTGCATGGGAGGTGTAGTGGGTTTATAATATACCAGTGCATGGGAGGTGTGGTGGGTTTATAATACACCAGTGCATGGGAGGGGGGCATTATAATACACCAGTGCATGGGAGGTGTGGTGGGTTTATAATATACCAGTGCATGGGAGGTGTGGTGGGTTTATAATATACCAGTGCATGGGAGGGGGGTTATAATACACCAGTGCATGGGAGGTGGGGTGGGTTTATAATACACCAGTGCATGGGAGGTGTGGTGGGTTTATAATATACCAGTGCATGGGAGGTGGGGTGGGTTTATAATATACCAGTGCATGGGAGCGGGGTTATAATACTCCAGTGCATGGGAGGTGGGGTGGGTTTATAATAAACCAGTGCATGGGAGGTGTGGTGGGTTTATAATATACCAGTGCATGGGAGGGGGTTATAATACACCAGTGCATGTGAGGTGTGGTGGGTTTATCATATACCAGTGCATGGGAGGTGGGGTAGGTTTATAATATACCAGTGCATGGGAGGGGGGTTATAATACTCCAGTGCATGGGAGGTGGGGTAGGTTTATAATATACCAGTGCATGGGAGGTGTGGTGGATTTATAATACACCAGTGCATGGGAGGTGTGGTGGGTTTATAATATACCAGTGCATGGGAGGGGGGTTATAATACACCGGTGCATGGGAGGTGGGGTGGGTTTATAATATACCAATGCATGGGGTGGTTATAATACACCAGTGCATGGGAGGTGTGGTGGGTTTATAATACACCAGTGCATGGGAGGTGTGGTGGGTTTATAATATACCAGTGCATGGGAGGGGGGTTATAATACACCGGTGCATGGGAGGTGGGGTGGGTTTATAATATACCAATGCATGGGGTGGTTATAATACACCAGTGCATGGGAGGTGTGGTGGGTTTATAATACACCAGTGCATGGGAGGTGGGGTGGGTTTATAATACACCAGTGCATGGGAGGTGGGGTGGGTTTATAATACACCAGTGCATGGGAGGGGGGTTACAATACACCAGTGCATGGGAGGTGGGGTGGGTTTATAATACACCAGTGCATGGGAGGTGTTGCGTGTTTGTAATATACCAGTGCATGGGAGGTGGGGTGGGTTTATAATACACCAGTGCATGGGATGGGAGTTATAATACACCAGTGCATGGGAGGGAGGGAGGTTATAATACACCAGTGCATGGGAGGTGGTGTGGGTTTATAATACACCAGTGCATGGGAGGTGGGGTGGTTTATAATACACCAGTGCATGGGAGGGGGTTATAATACACCAGTGCATGGGAGGGGGTTATAATACACCAGTGCATGGGAGGTGGGTGGGTTTATAATACACCAGTGCATGGGAGGTGTGGTGGGTTTATAATATACCAGTGCATGGGAGGGGGGTTATAATACACCAGTGCATGGGAGGTGGGGTGGGTTTATAATACACCAGTGCATGGGAGGTGTGGTGGGTTTATAATATACCAGTGCATGGGAGGTGGGGTGGGTTTATAATACACCAGTGCATGGGAGGGGGGTTATAATACACCAGTGCATGGGAGGGGGTTTATAATACACCAGTGCATGGGAGGGGGTTATAATGCACCAGTGCATGGGAAGGGGGGTGGTTTTGACCACACAGTAACAATATTTTGGAGCATTTTATGCTGTTCCGTCAAAAATGCTTTTATCTGAGTAATTTTTCAATAAATATTTTTTATATCTCAAGGATCATTACTCATAATTCTCAGTAGAAGTTCCTTTCCTGTTTTTTTTTTTTTATATATATATTTATATGCCTATATCTTAAGTGATAACTCAATAAAGGTCTTTAAAACGTTAACTAATGCACCACTGCAGGCTGGTAATTTGCCTCAGATGAGGGTGAGAGACTCTGCTGTGACCAAGCTAGTTTGCCAGACCACTCCAGCTGTTGGGGCCCATTAGTGGACAAGTGAGAGCCACTTTTGTTGGTGAGAAGGGACAGGGAAGGTGCCCCTGCTTTACTAAAATACTGTGCCCATCCCTGAGGAAGCTATTGTTTGTCTTAATTTTCTTGTAAAAAAGAAACAGAAAATTAAACTTGTAGCTTCTCCTGCTCCATGTTCGCTGGTGAGGAATAGTTTATTAATTCTGGCCCAGTGTCTTGTACAGTCTATTGACCTTTCTTATCAGACTGTTTCTGGCAAGAGAGAAAGGAATTCCTCTTTTCCTGAAGAGGTTCATGAAATTAATGCCTGAAAGGAATGTGATGGAACAGATAAAGGTTTTTCCCTCAGAGTTCTAATTCAGACTCAGAGGAGAGCATGTTATCTGAAATTCCCTATCAATGATTTTCTTTCTGTTAGACTACTTCCAGAATGTACAGGTTTGTACAGTAGGAGAACACTGAGGTTTCTCAGTCCCCTGGAAATACTATCAGCTGTTACAGAAGGAGTTTCGAGAACCTTTACCCATTTCCCCAGTTCTGTCAGTGGTGAAGGAAGTGTGTGTCACTGCCTGCAATATTCCAGATACTCAGCCTACTGCCCCTAAAAAGGCAAACAGAATGTATAAAGTTCCTCAGTCTTTTAAGTTTTTATACACTGTTCCGAAACGTGACCCAGCAGCTATATATTTAGTTAATCCAGCTGCTGCCAAACATTTTAACTCTAATTCTGGCCCTTTTGATAAAGATGGTAAAACAGTTTTTAAATTTGAGGAGAAGTGTTTGCTTCTGCAACTTTAATTTTTAGAGCTTTGAGTTGTCAGGCTCATATGTTATTATTGTGACTAACTGGGAAAATATGAGGAATGTTTAATCTACAGTTCCTCCAGTGAGGAAAAATCTGCTTTGTGTGGTTTGGTTTCTTTTATTTTTCAGGTCACTACTCATTTAAAGTGTGTTTATGACTGTAGATACATCCATTAAGGCTGCCACTGGTACTGTGTTGGGGGAGGTTTGCCTAGCTTCATTCTGAGAACCTCCTACAGGATGAAACATGACATTTTAAATTCACTTTTGGAAAGAGATTTTGGTCCCACTACTGCAAAGGTTACTAAAAATGTGATGAGAGGGTTAAGTTGATATACAGGGAATCTCTCGGATTTTTTTTATCCCTCCTTCTCTAAATGTTTCAAGTTTTTTTTATTTTTTTGCTCCCCACTGTGGCAAGAAACAAGCAGTCTCAACAATATGCTGATTAGCAGACACTAAATGACAATGGTGGAGAGGCTCCCTAAAAGAAAGCAGGACCCGTCTCCCAGAATAAAGGACAGTCAAATAAGTCAGAATGACTTGTCCTCCCTCCCACCCTGGCAGTCTCTTATCCTTTCCAGAATGTCTGAATCTCCATTTCTCTCTATGGTAACAGGCTGTTTCAGACAAATGGGTTCAGAGACTGATTCAGCAGGGGTACAGATGGCAGTGGGAAGTGATCCTTCCTTTGCAGGGAATTATTCCACAGCCACCAGACCAAACTCTTCTGTTTCCTCCTGTCCTGCTGCACATGCTTTATTCGGGGGGGGGGTGTAATAGAAATAGTTCCTCTTTCCCACTGGGGAAGATATTTTCATTTAAGAATTATTCTGATGCCAAAGAAAGAAAGAACATGCTTGGAGATTAGCTATGGACCTTTTTTCTTAAGCCAGCTTGTGATAGTTCTCAAATTCAAGATGCTTTCATGGCGCAATCTCTTGCCTTTACTTCCCCATTTGAGATTTTTTTTGGTAACTTAGTTTTAAAAGATGCTTATTATCACATTCCTAACCATTAAGGCTTCAGATGTTTCTTAAGGTTTTATGTGTCTGGATTGCATCGTCCATTCTCTGCCTTACCCTTCGGGCTATCTACTGCCCCAAGAGTATTCACAAAGTGTTGGGCTTCAGTTATAGCACCTTGTAGGCTACATGGGATCCACATTTTTCCATACTTTATCTGTTTGTTTTAACTGTGGAGCTTTTCTCCCCGGGCCTCCTCTGAAAATGGACCTACGTCCAGTTGGACACTCCCGGTCAACAAATATAAATAAATAATAAATAAATAAATAATAAATAAAATAAATACTTAGATGTCTTGCTTATCTATGCAGATTCGTTTTCAAAGTGTCCGGAATCTCTCTCTCTTTAGTGAAAGATCTCCTATGCAGGCTGGGATTCCAAGTCAAATTCAAAGCAAAAAGTTTTTCTTCCACAGGAAAAAAAAAACACACACATAGATCTATATTTAGATCTATTCTTTTTTTCTCTCCAGATCCCTCTGGTGTTGCACATGCAGCCACTATGGTCCAGGAGTTACCAATGTTTTCTGTGGCTGTTGGGGTCCCCTTAGCAGACAAGGGAGGGAGCACCTCAGGATTCTGAGTGCCATGTTATCTATGATTCTCATGACACCTCTGGCCAAGCTCCATGTGAGTAAGATACAATGGTATCTAAAGTATCTCTCGTAACTCTCAGAATCTTAGAGCAAGACACGTGGACAAAGCCAAAAATAACCTGTGAATAAAGGCCACAAAAAGGAGACTTTTTTAATATTGCTCTTACAAACTTAGAAAGTTGATAGAATAACATGTTTTGCATTAGCATGAATTTTCTGAAAGATATGAAGTCTGAAACTTGAATGTCTGTTATTATTTTCTGATTTCAGTCCTCAATGATTTGGTGATGGTTTAACAGAAACCACAATTTTATGACAAACATACCAAAATATGAAGCAAAATCTGGACATTCTGTGAATATTTGGGCAGTTGAGAGGTATGGCTTATTTGGTCCCAGCACCAACATCCCGTCTTTTCAGATTCCAGTTCTGGAATGTGTGAGAAGAGACATCAGTTGGTGGGGATATCAAGTACCGTGAATCCAGGTAGCTCCCTCTCCCATCCTGCTACAAAACAGTCAGTCACCGCAGACACTTTGGACTTTGCTTGAGGATCAGTGTTAAGGGGGCTAAATGTGCAAAGTATCTGGGACAACAAAGACAGACACAAGCACATGAATGTAAAAGAGATGCTTGCCCTTATCAAGGCATTCAACTCTCTTAATCACCTTTGCTTCCAGGACCACTTCAAGTTGTTATGGACAATATCACAGTGACGTGGCACATAAAAAGCAAGGGAGGACTAAGTCTTACCCCTTATGCAGACTAGCCATGTTATCACAGGGAATAGCTTTACAGCACAATCTCACTCTACTTCATGCATTCTATCAGAACACAACTGTGTGGCAGACAAGCTGGACAGGGCAAAGACAGACATTCATGAATGGAAACTAGATTGGGGATCTTCCAAGATCTGATCCATCTCTGGGGGGTTCCTAAAGTAGGCCTTTTTGCCTTCCCAATGAACAATCTGCTGACAAAATTCTGCTCCAGGACTTCATGCAAGAAGGCCTTGAAGACTGATTCATTTTCCTTTCCTTGAACAGGAATATTCCACTGATATTCAAGATAATTCTGAATATTCAAAAGGAATCCTCCAAGATTATTGTGGTGACTCCCTTCTGGTCCAGACAACAATGGTTTCCCTTTCTTTTTGCATTGGCCAGGGGCATTTATCACAAGCTTCCTCACAGACTGGCTCTAGTCACACAAGAACATGGACAAAACAGGTAAATGGGAACATTTTTTGGGGAGTGTAATTACTTGACAGACTTCAAAAATTCCCTGCAGACTAGTCTATCAGGAATACTGGGTGAGCAAATTAATGTAGCTAAGGAAGTGATTTATTTGAGCTGTGATACAGAATACTCTCAAGGCATAGTAAGGCCTTGCTGAGTTTAATTCTGGTGGCTGCCAAAAAACAATAACTAGAAATGGAAATCAAAGTCTTAACCAACCGTACTAGAAGTAGTAAATATAGTAGCATAAAAAAACAACTGCAGGTAGGAGCTTTAGAAAAGGATAGGAATAAATTATATAGAACAAACAGGAATTGTGGGAAGAATACATGCAGAATAACGTTTTGTAGGAGGCATGAGGTTTAAGGGAAAGCAGGAACTGAATGAGCTATGTAATGTTTGACTGACAATGACGGGATAGATTATGAGTGATGGATAATGTTTGCAACTGAAAATATGTCAATATAATTTGTTTTCATGTATATAAATGTATGATTGTCTATGTCATAAGTGGCAATTTAATAAAGATTTATCTTGTTAAAAAAAAGAAAAGGGATACATTCCAACCCCCAAACAACTTTAACTGACTGCCTGGATGAAAGGGTCTTAGTGCCTTTTAGGAAACTGTTTAATGAGGAAGTGCAGGGGGTACTAATGGGGGCAAGAAAGTCCTGTACTAGAAAATCATATATTAGCAAATGGAAAATATTTTCTAGTTGGTGCCAAAAAAATAACCAGAACCCATTCAGAGTAGCATTTCTCTTGTTTTACAATATTTGTGAGGTTGCTTTCCTATCGCCTGTCTTATTTCTCTGTCAAGGTTCATTTGTTTGTCATTTCAGCATGTCTACCCATGGACCCCCCTCTTTCAAGACATTCCAGTGCCAACAACTTGTATCGAAGTAGACTATTTCCAAATGGATATATTGGGCTATTACCTTTTGTTATTCCCACTGCAACAAAATTATTCCAGGCAGGGTTAAGCCATATTCTACCAGGGCCTTGGCTTCATCAATGGCTTTTTGGACAGGGTTGAATTCCATCAGTATTCCAGAAGCAGCAACTTGGTCCTCTGTGCACACTTTTATGGGTCTATATCATTTACTTGAAATACATATTCACCTAATACGTATTCATTGGACACTAATCAGCAAAATTTATTTCAGTGAACCCTGGACTTTTTCCCAGGGTTAGGGAGCACTTGGCCATCACTGCAACTTTTCCCTTTTTGCCACTGTAGTGTGATCTCAGAGCTGGTATATATAGTCGTGGGGGAGTGGAGAGTGAAGCCTCCACTTGGGCAAGTTTGATTTAGTGTGCTGTCTGTTCCAGAGTGCTTCCTAACCCTGGTAAAAAGGCTGGGGTTTGCTGAAATGAGCTTTGCTGATTAGTGTTCGATGAATACATATTTCAATGAAATGATGCAGAGGCTCTATTACAAAGTACTACAAGCCAGATTTCTTCTCTGGGACTAAGCCCAGTTTTGCTAAGACCATTCTTCAGGGCTTCCTGACCCTTCTTCTTCTTCCTTTCAGTTGTTCTAAGCTATCCCTACAGCTTAGGCTACTGCAGCAATGATCCACATGAAGAACAAGGTCTACTTTGATCCATCGAAATTATCTTTCAACAAAACATAAACAGACCAACTCTTTTTCATGAAAGTGCTTTATGCAGGGGGCAAGCCCCCTGCACCTTCCACACCCACGCTGCTTTTATATTCTCACTCCAAGATCGCACTACAGTGGGGAAAAGGGAATATTCCCGTATCCCCGCTGTGCCACTACCCAAGCAACAGCCCTCATTGCTGTTTGCTTGGTTGCCTTTTGTGAAAATGCACTTTCGCGAAAAGGAGTTCACCTGTTTGCATTTTGTTGAAACGTAATTTCGATGGGTTGAGGTAGACCCGAAGAACATGGTACAGTTGTGTAAATACATTTACCATAGCAGTAGAAGTTAGAATAATCACTGCTGCAGTAACCACTCCCTCCATCCACTCACCCCCACCTTGTTTTTTGGTGTGTTTTCTTATGTCAGTGTGTGGTATTTGTTTCTTTTTTTTGTTTGTTTGTTTGTTTTATTTTATTCCAAGCAATGCCTTCTCAGGGCTGAGCCTCCCTCTCTCAGTTGACATGAAAGCTCTGAAGGTCTTGGCTCCCAAACTTGTCTATTTAGCTAGTTCAGCTCAAGCTAATGGTTTGGGTGTTTGGAAGGTGCCCTGAAGCTTTGCAGGATATATACCTTAGGCTGCTGAAGCAGGGATCATTTGAATGTCTACTGTTATAGTAAGTTTACCTACACAACTGGACTTTTGTACAACCCGAAATGTTTACATGCAAATTTGTATTTTATTTTAATATTATTTTCTACAATTGAAGTTCTAGTTGAACAGAAAACTCATAATGCAGATTTAAGTAACAAAGTTGGTCACTGTGTGTGTGTCCTTTTAATTAAACTCAGAAACCAGCATTTATTGCCTCTAACATGCTAGGGCATAGCAAAGGAAATGGAAGCAGGGACTCTGGTTTTAGTCTATTTCTGACTACAGCACTGACAGCTCACTGTATATGATTTATTCTGAATCTGGAAATGGCCAACCTTATCTTCACTATATCCACTTTTACAATATAAAATGTGCACTAGGCTGTCTGGACTATGGCCCATCTCTATACCGAAAGAATGCAAAGTTCCTGTAATCACAGCTGTACAGGTAAAAAACACACTCTACAAAGCCAAGAACACAGCATCCATGGGACCTGACAACATCCCAGGCTGCATTCTACATGAACTACAGAACGAACTGGCACCCCACCTAAGTACCATGTTCAATCATAGCCTCACCTCAGGCTTTGTACCCACTGGATGGCACACAGCAATGGTTATCCCACTCCACAAAGGGGGAGCCACCACGGACCCAGGGAACTACTGCCCCATTAGCCTGGTCTGCAAGGCTATGGAATGTATCATCATGGAACTTATAAACAAAGACATTAGTAATCTCCAAACTCTGGACCCTACCCAGTTCAAGTTTGTAAAAGGCAGATCGTATCTCCTAAACCTGATAGACTTCTTTGAAGCAGTCACCAAAGCCGTAGACAAGGGTAGGCAGTGTTATATGGATTCATGTTGAGTTACAGAAGGCACTTCCAATTAACATAAAAAACTCACAAAACGTTGTCCAAACTACTTTTTCTGAACTACTGGGCAACATTTTTTTTTTTTTTTGTGTAAGGGATCAAGCGTCCTGCACCCTCCATGAGGTGATACCTCAAAAATACCTCAAAATTATATATACCAACTCTGAGGTCACACCACAGTGAAGAAAAAGGAAAACTCCACTACCAGCAAAAGTAGCTTTGGTGACTGTTCACTGATATTTTTACATTTGTTGAAACTGCTGTTGATGAAACAACAGGAACCCTATTGGACTGACCGATGATCCTATCAAAATATTTAAATTGTATGGGTGTAAGACATAGAGAGAATAGGCAGGCAAATAACTGACAAAATTTTAGTGAAACCTAATAAACAAAAAACTCAAGTCATTAAAAATGTCAATGAAAATATAGACTGATAAATGCTTTTCTGTAAATGAAACTGAACATCATTACTCAAAGCCTATCCAGTAACCAAAACTGTAAATGAATAGAAAAAAAGCTGCCAATACTTGTTTTATGAGAGGGGTCAGGATACTCACACCCAACAGAAAAGGGTCTGCACTCAGTGTGTCCTCAATTCTGAGGTACTGCATATCTGGAGGAAATGGAAAAATTGTCCTGTCACAATGACCATTGTCCAATCAGCAAATACAAATTATCCATTATGTCACACTGACCATTGTCCAGTCAGCCAATACAAACCTAGTGCTCCATTATGTCGTACTGACCAATACAAACCTGGTTCTCCATTATGTCACACTGACCATTGTCCAATAAGCCAATACAAACCTGATTCTCCATTATGTCACACTGACCGTTGTCCAATAAACCAATACAAACCTGATTCTCCATTATGTCACACTGACTATTGTCCAGTCAGTCAATAAAAAACATTCTCCATTATGTCACACTGTTTATTGTCCAGTCAGTCAATACAAACCCTTCTCCATTATGTCACACTGACCACTGTCTGATCAGCCAATAGAAACGTGGCTGCCCATTACAACATCTCCTTTTCATTGCATTTCTTCTTATCTTTCTGTATTTATCCCAGGCTTACTACTTTATTACTAGTACACAGCATAACAAACAATCACTGTACCCCTGTCTCACCCTTCGGCTGTCCCTTCTTAATATTCTGTTATCTATTCCATGAAATCCATATTTACTGATTTATTTATCATACTGGGACATTCACGATCTAAAAGTTTCCTTTTTCTTCTTGAAGGTCAGTAGATCACAAAATTGACAAAATCCACGAGAACATACAAACATAAAATAGTCATTATAACTTGCTTAAATATGTAGCTTAAGATAAAATAAAAGTGTAGCTTTTCTGGTAGTGTAATATTGTTGTGCCCATATAAAACTCTACTGTGCCATTAGTCTTTAAATGTGAACAAGGCCTGACTGAAACCAGAGTCAGATTATTTTGAACTCTA
>NC_056749.1:781385822-781400822 GCF_019279795.1 Protopterus annectens
GAAGAAGAAGTCTCAGCATTAACCCGCTGTGATGACTGATGATTTACTGCAGTACAGAGGAAGCATCAGTATAAACCTTCTGTGGTGTCTGATTACTTACTGCAGTACAGAGGAAACCTCAGTATTAACCCACTGTGGAGACTGATGATTTAACAATACAGAAGAAGACTCAGCATTAACTGACTGTGATAACAAATGATTTAATGCAGTAAAGACGAAGCCTCAGCATTACCTCACTCTGGTGACTGATGATTTACCGCATTACCGAGAAAGCATCAACATTAACCCACTGTGTTGACTGATGACTTACTGCAAATACAGAGGAAGCCTCAATATTAACCCACCGTGGTGACTGATGACTTACCCCAGTACAGATGAAGCATCAACATTAACACACTGAGGTGACTAATGATTTATCGCAGTACAAAGGAAGCATCAGCATCATACCTCTCAACCTGGAACATCAAAAATGTGGAGAAAGGCCCATGAAAAATAGGTACAAATCTGTACACTGATAACATAAAAGTTGCATACATAATTATGTAACCCTGCCCACTCCAATGGAATTGTGGGATACTATATTTCAAACACAAACTTAACGGACAACCAAAATATGGCCCCAGAGTTCCCCTGCACCCATTCCAATGTCCCAATACTTGCCTATTTCACCCCATTTACCATTAACACTGTAATGTGCATACTGCTTTACTTCTACAATGATATGGATTTTATTTTACATTTTATATCACAAGCACTATTAGATATCTGCTAAACAAAGCAATACAGCCTCACAATGAAAACAGACTTAAAATTAAAACTTTTCTGCCCTTGAAGCTCACATTCTCTGAAACAGCATTGAAACCCACATAAAGAAAATGCAGCTGGCCAGTGGCAAATAAAGATTACCTTTGGGCTGTTTTCAAATCACAGCCCTCTTGCACATGAAACATACATGTGTTCTTTGACACACCTTCCTGACTCTATTAAATTATATTCTTTGTATAACACAGCACACTTGTTAGAACATATGTTTTAAATTTGTTTTGAACATTTTTCCAGTAAGCAATGAAACAAAATGAATAAACCAATAATGACAAAACTGCCCAATTCAGAAAATTTCCATCATAAAAGTCTACTGAAACTTCTGCAGTCAAACAGTATCAGTAAATATGCACAATCTTTGCAGAAGTGAGAGTCTTCTAAATAAGTCCACATTAAAGAGATCTGAAACTAATGAAGATGTTCTTGTTAGCAAACAACTTTATATTTCATTGTTTCATCTATAAGTAAAGTGCCTGTTGCCCTTGAAGAATAAATTGCCTGTTACATTAAAACAAATAATAAGCCAGTACTATTTCAATAGGGAATGGATGGCAAATTGATAACAGGTTCATATTTACTAGGTATGTCTGCCAAAGGAGGACATTTTCAGGACTGCAGCATCATTCCCTTTAAACGTACAACATAGTACAGTATCAGCAATCCATCTACATACTGTGGGAGTAGAACCCACAACCGTCTGTCTCAAAAGCAAGTATTCTACCTGTTGTGCTAACAACAACACAAATAGACTTGGCATAAGCAGCTCTAAACTTCTTTCCCCATGAAAAACTATGCAGCACAAGAAATCCGGAAAAAGCCAAAAATTACTGGGGGGGGGGGGGGGGGGCAAAGGCCTCCAAAAAACAGGGACACATTTTAAACATTGCTTGTGCAATCTTGGAAAGTTGCTAAAATAAGAAAACCATTCTGACTGATTTGCTAGATAACCACAAATTTTAAGAAGATCAGAAAAAATGTTATACAAGCCGAACATTAAATCACAAGTGGTGGTGTTGTGTCTTTCGGCTTTTCCCAGTTAGGGGTTGCCACAGCAGAACTCCAGTCTGCTAATGATTGGTAGTTGATTTTTACATGCCGAGTTACCAGCCCTGATGCACAACCTTCAATGAAGGTACACCCATTCACGCATGTTTCCATGCAGAAGATGCTCTAGCTGAGAATCGAACCGGACAGTGTCTTACTGTGAGGCGACAATGCTACCGCAGCACCACCACCGCGGGTATTAAATCACATGTGGTGGTATGGGTAGGGAATTCAGGCTCTTGCTCCTTGTAGCTAAGGTACAGGGTTTGAGCCTGAGTAGCCCTAACCACCATGTATGCACAACTGGGGCATTTCACACACACGCGCACACACACACACACACACACACACAATGCAACCCCCCCACACACACACAGCAAACCCCCTTAATGGCAGCAAAGAAGCAATAATGAGCATCAGTGCTGTTAAGAAGTAATAAATAGATTTCGGACTGGCAGTAAAAAGATTTCTGAGTGCCTTCATGCACAATAATAGACCTTTCCTGTTAGGAAACAGTAACATTTCAGTTCTGTTTCAACGAACTACAGCAGAAATAACACCCCCTACCTTTACTGATAGGAAGCAGTAATGTTTCTGTTAAGGCAGAAATAACAGATTTCAGGATTCCTGTGTTAGGAAGCAATAATGAGTAATGTTTCTGTTCTGTTTCAACTAATTATGGCAGCCAGCAGAAATAACAGATTTCAGAACGATGCAGCACAGCTTAGAATTCACAAACAAAACAACCCCTTAATGGCAGCAATAATAATAAGTCACACACACACACCTTTCTGTTAAGAAGCAATAAATAGATTTCAAATTATGGACTGGCAGCAAAAAGATTTCTGAGCCTCCCATACCACTCATATACACAAAGGAGCAGACTGCAGCAATAATTTGGCAATACAGACAGTCACAGCATACACATTCTCTTTTTTTTTCTTACCTGGGCTGAAGACCCTGCTGCATGCAGTTGGTGCTGGACAGACAGCAAAAACTTTTGAAATTGTTGTACTTCTGCTAGATTCCCTACAAAACAGTTAAACGAAGCTGATGTCATTCACGCATGCCTCCTGTAGGCTGGTGATGTGTGGTGACATCATCCAGAAATTTAAAGCTGTAATACAAATAAATAAATAAACGGGAAAAAAATCGTGAATTAAAGGGGCTACTCGGAGATTCGTGGCACCCCATTATTTTCCCTCAAACCTGTAAATACCGAGGAATTGGGTATGGTTGAGAGGTATGATCAGCATTAACCCTCTGTGGTGACTGATTAATTACTACAGTACAGAGAAAGCATTAGCATTAACCCACTATGGTGACTGATGACTTACCGCAGTACAGAGAAACCATCAACATCAACACACTGTGCTGACTGATGACTTACCACAGTACAGAGGAAACCTCACCATTAACCCACTGTGTTGATTGAAGAATTACCACAGTACAGAGGAAGCATCAACATTAACACACCATGGTGACTGATGACTTATCACAGTACAGAGGAATCATAAGCATTAACCCACTGTTATGACTGATTACTTACCGCAGTAAAAAGGTGCCATCAGCATTAACCTACTGTGGTGCCTGATGACTCATTGCAGTACAGGGGAAGCATCAGCATTAACCCTCTGTGGTGACTGATGATTTACCGCAGTGCAAAGGATGCATCAAAATTCACCCACTATGGTGGCAGACGATTTACCACAGTATATAGGAAGCATCAGCATTAACCCACTGTAGTGACTGATGACTTACCGTAGTACAGAGGAAGCCTCATTATTAACCCACTATGGTCACTGATGACTTACCGCAGTACAGTGGAAGCCTAAGTATCAATGCACTGTGGTGAATGATGACTTACCATGGTACAGAGAAAGGGTCTATATTGGAACATTGAACGTCCAAACCATCGACCGCCACAAGGTCAAACTTGGAAGATTGAAAGCTGAAAATATCGAAGCCGCTGAACATCGACTTCTTTCCCAGGGAAAGAAGTCAGTGGGCCGTTTCTGCGGCTTCGCTATTTCCTCCATTGTGGTGCAGTCTCGGAGTTGGTATATTTAAGTAGGGGGTGTGGGGGGCAAAGCCCCCCACATTAGAAATGGTTTGTGGTGTGTGTGTGTGTTTCTCAGAACAGCAATTTTTTTCCCTGGAAAAAAAATCGCTGTTCTGAGGTTTCGATCATATCACATTTTGAACTTCCAAGTTCGACCTTATAGCGGTCAATGTTTTGGAGGTTTGATGTAGTGATATAGACCCACAGAGAAAGCATCATCATTAACCTTCTGTGGTGACTGATGACTTACCGCAGTACAGAGGAAGAATCAGCATTAATCCACTGTGGTGACCAATGACTTACTGCAGTACAGAGAAAGCGTTAGCATTAATCCACTGTGGTGACTGATTACTTACCACATTACAGAGGAAGCGTCAGCATTAACCGACTGTGGTGACCGATGACTTACAGCAGTAGAGAGGAAGCCTCAGCATTAACCCACTGCGGTGAGTGATGACTTACCACAATACAGAGTAAGCCTCAGCATTAAGCCACTGTGGTGACCGATGACTTACCACAGTACAGAGGAAACCTCAGCATTAACCCACTGTGGTGAGTGATGATTTAAAGCAGTACAGAAGAAGTCTCAGCATTAACCCACTGTGATGACTGATGATTTACTGCAGTACAGAGGAAGCATCAGTATAAACCTTCTGTGGTGTCTGATTACTTACTGCAGTACAGAGGAAACCTCAGCATTAACCCACTGTGGAGACTGATGATTTAACAGTACAGAAGAAGACTCAGCATTAACTGACTGTGATAACAAATGATTTAATGCAGTAAAGACAAAGCCTCAGCATTACCTCACTCTGGTGACTGATGATTTACCGCAGTACCGAGGAAGCATCAACATTAACCCACTGTGTTGACTGATGACTTACTGCAAATACAGAGGAAGCCTCAATATTAACCACCGTGGTGACTGATGACTTACCACAGTACAGAGGAAGCCTGAGGATTAACCCACTGTGCTGACTGATGACTTACTGCAGTACATAGGAAGCCTCAGCATTAATTCACTTTGGTGATGATGACTAAACGCAGCACAGAGAAAGCATTAACATTAACCCAATGTGGTGACTGATGAGTTACTGCATTACAGAGGAAGCCTCAGCATTAACCCAGTGAGGTGATTGATGATTAAACATAGTACAGAGGAAGCCTGAGGATTAACTCACTCTGGTGACTGATGATTTACCGCAGTACTGAAAAAGCATCAGCATTAACCCACTATGATGAAGGATGATTTAATGCAGTACAGAGGAAGCATCAACATTAACACACTGTGTTGACTGAAAACTTACCACAGTACAGAGAAAGCATCAACATTAACATGCCATGGTGACTGATGACTTATCACAGTACAGACAAATCATCAGAACTAACCCACTGTTATGACTGATGACATACCCAGCACAAAGGTGCCATCAGTATTAACCCTCTGTGGTGACTGATGACTTACAGCAGTACAGAGGAAGCCTCACCATTAACCCTCTGTGGTGACTGATGACTTACCGCAGTACAGCGGAAGCCTCACCATTAACCCTCTGTGGTGACTGATGACTTACAGCAGTACAGAGGAAGCCTCACCATTAACCCTCTGTGGTGACTGATGACTTACCGCAGTACAGCGGAAGCCTCACCATTAACCCTCTGTGGTGACTGATGACTTACAGCAGTACAGAGGAAGCATCAGCATTAACCCTCTGTGGTGACTGATGACTTACCGCAGTACAGCGGAAGCCTCACCATTAACCCTCTGTGGTGACTGATGACTTACAGCAGTACAGAGGAAGCATCACCATTAACCCTCTGTGGTGACTGATGACTTACCGCAGTACAGCGGAAGCCTCACCATTAACCCTCTGTGGTGACTGATGACTTACAGCAGTACAGAGGAAGCATTAGCATTAACCCACTATGGTGACGGATAACCTGCCATAGTAGTGAGGAAGCCTCAACACTATGCCACTGTGTTGACTGAAGACTTACCACAGTACAGAGGAATCATCAACATTAACACACTGTAGTGACTGATGACTTACCACAGTACAGAGGAATCCTCAGTATTAACCGACTGTTATGACTGATGACTAATTACACAGTGCAAATATACCATCAGTATTAACCCACTGTGGTGACTGATAACATACCGCAGTACAGAGGAAACCTCAGCATTAACTCACTGTGGTGACTGATGATTTATGCTGTACTGAGAGAGCATTAGCATTAACCCACTTTGGTGACTGATGATTTACCGCATTACAGAGGAAGCATCTGCATTAACCCACTTTGGTGATTGATGATTTAACGCATTACATAGGAAGCATCTGCATTAACCCTCTGTGGTGTCTGATTACTTACCAAAGTACAGAGGTAGCACTAACATAACTCACGGTGGTGACTGATGATTTACCACAGTACCGAGGAAGTATCAGCATTAACCCAGTGTGATGACTAATGACTTACCGCAATACAGGGGAAGCCTCAACATTAACCCACTGTGGTGACTTATATCTTACCGCAGTACAGAGGAAGCTTCAGCATTAAATCACTTTGGTGATGATGACTAAATGCAGCACAGAGAAGGCATTAACATTAACCCACTGTGGTGAAGGATGGGTTACTCCAGTACAGAGGAAGCCTCAGTATTAACCCACTCTGGTGACTGATGACTTACCACAGTACAGAGGAAGCCTCAGCATTAAGCCTCTGTGGTGACTGATGACTTACCACAGTAAAGAGAAAATCTCAGCATTAACCCACTGTGGTGACTGATGATTTAATGCAGTAAAGAAGAAGCCTTGGCATTAACCGACTGGTGACTAATGATTTAATGCAGTACAGAGGAAGCCTCTGCATTAACCCACTGTGGTGACTGATGATTTACCGCAGTACCGAGGAAACATCAGCATTAACCATCTGTGGTGACTGATTTCTTACCGCAGTATAGAAGAAGCCTCAGCATTAATCCAGTGTGGTGACTGATGATTTAACACAGTACAGAGGAAACCTCAGAATTAACCCACTCTGGTGACTGATGACTTACCATAGTACAGACAAATCATCAAAACTAAACCACTGTTATGACTGATGACTTACCATAGTACAGACAAATCATCAAAACTAAACCACTGTTATGACTGATGACTTACTGCAGTACAAAGATGCCATCAGTATTAACCCACTGTGGTGACTGATGACTTACCACAGTACAGAGTAAGCCTCAACATTATTTCACTGTGGTGAATGGTGACATACTGCAGTAAGGAGGAAGCCTTAGCATTAACCCACTGTGGTGACTGATGATTTACCACAGTACAGAGGAAGAATCAACATTCACCTGCTATGGTGATCGATGATTTTCCGCAGTACAGAGGATGCCTCAGCATTAACCCACTGTGCTGACTGATGACTTACCACAGTACAGAGAAAGCCTCAGCATTAACTCACTGTGGAAACTGATGATTTACCGCAGTACAGAGGAAGCATTGGTATTAACCCTCTGTGGTGACTGATTACTTAATGCAGTACAGAGGAAGCATTGGCATTAATCCACTGAGGTGACGGATGACTTACCGCAGTACAGAGGAAGCCTCAGCATTAACCCACTGTGCTGACTGATGACTTACCACAGTACAGAGGAAGCCTCAGCATTAACCCACTGTGGTAACTGATGATTTACCTCAGTACAAAGGGAGCATCAGCATTAACCCACTGTGTTGATTGAAGACTTACTGCAGTACAGAGGAAACATCAACATTAACACACCATGGTGACTGATGACTTATCACAGTACAGAGAAATCATCAGCATTAACCCACTGTTATGACTGATGACTTACCGCAGTACAAAGATGCCATCAGTATTAACCCACTCTGGTGACTGATGACTTACCACAATACGAAAGAAGTCTCACATTATCCCACTGCAGTGAATGATGACTTACTGCAGTATGGAGGAAGCCTCAGCAATAACCCACTGTGGGGACTGAAGACAAACCACAGTACAAAGGAAGCCTCAGCATTAATACACCCCTACAGTGCCTTTTTTAGTCAGTGTTCCAAAGACCAAATTACCACTGTAACAGCTAAAAACAAATGCAATCTTAGGGTCATGCTGCTCAATGCTAGAAGTCTAAATCTCAAAATGCACTCTCTCGAAGCACTCCTTAAAATGGAGAACATCGACATTTGTGCCGTAGCAGAGATCTGGATCAAGGCAGCAGAAAGCACCCCTGCACTACCAGGCTATCACTCATTTCACACCTTTCAGCCCCAGAACTTGGACTGAAGCTCCAAAGGCGGTGGTGTTTCCATATTCATAAAGGATGCACAGACCTCCAGACTGGCAGCCCAACATAACGCATCTGAGATACTTCAGATGCAACTAACGTTGGGTAAGACAGCAATTCAGATTGTGGCCTGCTATAGGTCCCCAACCATGTCCCAAAACTCACACTCCATGTTCCTAAGCACCCTGGAGAATATTAAGGTCCAACATAGCACTCTCATACTGGGCGGCTTCAACTACCCCTACATTAACTGGGAAAACTATTCATGTACCAATACACTTGCCCAGCGTTTCCTGGAATTCATTAATTCCAATGCCCTGGACCAGCTAGTTCTTATCCCCACTAGAGGTAGCAACATCCTTGACCTGGTCATTACTAAAATGGGCGACTGTTGCTCTACACCAATAGTCAACTTCTCCCTGGTTAAAGCTAACCACAAACTAATCACCTTGGAAATCCCCCCCCCCAAAAAAAAAGGTAGCCACCATGAAAAACATCTCCAAAGCTAACTTTGGGCTCCTAAAAACAGAGGTGGCTAACATCACGATACCCATGCAAATGGAGATCATTTGCATGACAGCTGAATCATACACCAATGCATTGTACGAACATGTACACAAATGCATAGATCTCGCCATGCACAATAGAACCAAGATGCTCTCCTCCAAAAAAAGCAAGCCAATCTGGTGGTCCCCTGCCATAAACAAACTCTACAAGAGAAGGAGGAAACTGATGCAGAATATGGTGAAGTCCCAAGACTGGAAAAACTCCCTTATAAGCCTCAACAAAAAGTTGAGATCCCTCATCAAATCCTCAAAAGCTAGCTATGAATACAGAATTGCAGCAGATAGTAAATATAACCACAAGGCCTTCTATAGTTATGTAAAGAATCTCTACGGCAATACCCATATTTGCTCTGAGCTACTGCACAATGGTACCTCCTATACTGAGCCAACAGATATTGCCAATATACTGGCCAACAGATTCAGTGCCAACTTTACCCATCTCTGCCCCCCAAGGGATCAGTCACAATACTAGTAGATTGCCAGGTACCCAGTATTACTGCTGCACAGGTTAAAACAGCACAATACAAGGCCAAGAATACAACTTCTATGGGACTTGACAATATCCCTGGCTGTGTTCTACCTGAACTACAGAGTGAGCTGGCACTTCACCTGTGTGCCTTTTTCAATCACAGCCTCACCTCAGACTATGTCCCTACTGAATGGCTCACTGCTATAGACATCCCTCTCCACAAAGGAGGAGTGACTACAGACCCTGGGAACTATAGTCCCATTAGTCTGACGAGTCTGATATGCAAAGCTATGGAACGCATCATTACGGACCTAATAAACAAGGATATAGGGAATCTCCAAACTCTGGATCCCACGCAGTTTGGTTTTGTGAAGGGTAGATCATGCCTGCTCAACTTGGTCAACTTCTTTGAGTCAGTCACCAGAGCTGTGGATGAAGGCAAGGTGGTTCATATGGCCTACCTTGATCTGGCCAAGGCCTTTGACACCATTCCCCAAGCAGGAATCATAGAAAAACTTACTAAGCTAGGCATCAACACCTATATCACTAGGTGGGTTGCAAACTGGCTCACAGGTAGAACCCACAGTGTGGACGTAGCTGACTCCAAGTTAGACTGCCAACAAGTCATGAGTGAAGTCCCACAGGGTTCGGTCCTGGGTCCTCTCCTGTTTGGTATCTACTTCTCTGAATTCCAGGCCAACACAAAGAGAGACTGGTTGACAAAGTTTGCAGATGATTGCAAGTTGGGAGCTATTATTAACTCCCCAAGTGATGCTGACATCCTACAGAAAGGCATCACTGAGACCAACAACTGGTGTCAGAACCATGGCCTTAAGCTCAATGCCAAAAAATGCGTTGTCATCCCCTTTGGGAAAAACCCAGTTCCCATGAATTACCACATTGATGGTAGTCCACTGAACACAGAAGGCGTTATAAGAGATCTGGGAACACAAGTTGACAGCAACCTCTCTTTTGACTACTACATTGACACTGTGTTCAGAAAGTCCTTCTATGTGGCACATCATATTACTAAGGGTTTTGCATCCAGGAAGAAAGAGATTATTGTCTCCCTCTACTCTTCCCTCATTAGGCCACTCATTGAGTACAATGCCCCATTTGGCATGTACCTCACTAGACACCTGCAACAACTGGAGTGGCCGCAAAAGTACCTCACAAAGAGGATCCTAGGTCTTAAACATTTGTCCTATATGGAAAGACTAAAAAAAATCCAACTATTCTCTGTCTCATATCACCTACTTAGAGGTGATCTCTGCTTGACTTACAAAGCCATGTCTGACCGAGCTCTATTAGAAATGCTACATCTAAAGAAATCCCAATCCCTCTGCACCACATGCTCCAGAGACCTCAACCTCATTACCAAAATTAACAGAACATGCTGGAGGGACAGGTTCATAACCCAGAGACTGCCCATGGTATGGAATAGACTTCCCATAGATGTCAAACAGAGGACCACACTGTTCCTCTTCACGAGAAAATTTGATGAGTGGATGGGAAATAGAATGCTCACCCCAGGGATCACTCCAGTGGCTCTACTTGATAGAGGCACTGGGAACTAATGTCGGGCAGCATGATGCTAGGACACTTCTATGGTCTAGGCTTGTAAAGGCTCCAGGGCCATTAGCCTAGTACACACCTATGTACTTATGAATACACTTGTATAATATGCATAGTGGACAGAGTTAGGATTGCATACTTCAAACTGTAGGTGTGGTACAGTTTCTTAGTTTATTAGCTGCTAGGTGCTATTTTAGGGTGTGCGATGGATGAGAAAGAAACATTTTGGAGTGAATTGGATGAAGTGGTGGTGAGTGTACCCAAGGGTGAGAGACTGGTGATTGGAGCGAATTTCAATGGGCATGTTGGTGAAGGGAACAGAGGGGATGAGGAAGTGATGGGCAGGTATGGTGTTAAGGAGAGGAATGCAGAAGGTCAGATGGTAGTGGATTTTGCGAAAAGGATGGACATGGCTGTGGTGAATACATATTTTAAGAAGAGGGAGGAGCACAGGGTGACAGTGGAGGAAGATGCACACAGGTGGATTATATCCTATGCAGGAGGGCCAGTCTGAAGTAGATTGGAGACTGTAAAGTGGTGACCGGGGAAAGTGTAGTTAGGCAGCATAGAATGGTGGTCTGTAGGATGATGGTGATCAAGAAGAGGAGGACAAGTGTGAGAGCAGGGGGCAGTGAAGAGTTACCAAATAGCTGGGTAACTACAGCAGAGATGGTAAGGGAGACAGCTAGAAAGGTGTTTGGTGTGACATCTGGACAAAGGAAGGAGGACAAGGAGACCTGGTGGTGGAATAAGGAAGCACAGGTGAGTATACAGAGGAAGATGCTGGCGAAGAAGAAGTGGGATTGTCAGAGAGATGAAGAAAGTAGACAGGAGTATAAGGAGATGAGGAGCATGTCAAAGAGAGAGGTGGTGAAGGCTAAGGATAAGGCATATGAAGAGTTGTATGAAAGGTTGAACACTAAAGTGGGAGAAAAGGACCTGTACCGATTGGCTAGACAGAGGGACCGAGCTGGGAAAGATGTGCAGCAGGTAAGGGTGATAAAGGATAATGAGGGAAACATACTCACAAGTGAGGAGAGTGTGTTGAGTAGATGGAAAGAGTACTTTGAGGGGCTGATGAATGAAGAGAATGAGAGAGAGAGAAGGTTGGATGATGTGGGGACAGTGAATCAGGAAGTGTGATGGATTAGCAAGGAGGAAGTACGGACAACTATGAAGAGGATTAAGAATGGAAAGGCTGTTGGTCCAGATGACATACCAGTGGAAGCATGGAGGTGCTTAGGAGAAATGGCAGTGGAGTTCTTAACCAGATTGTTTAATGAAATCTTAGAAAGTCAGAGGATGCCTGGGGAGTGGAGAAAAAGTGTTTTGGTACCTATTTTTAAGAATAAGGGTGATGTGCAGAATTGTAGTAACTACAGAGGGATAAAACTAATCAGTCACAGCTTGAAGTTATGGGAAAGAGTAGTGGAAGCTAGGTTAAGAAGGGAGGTGATGATTAGCGATCAGCAGTATGGTTTCATGCCAGGAAAGAACACTACAGAAGTGATGTTTGCTCTGAGACTGTTGATGGAGAAATATAGGGAAGGTCAGAAGGAGTTACATTGTGTCTTTGTGGACTTAGAGAAAGTATATGACAGGGTGCCTAGAGAGGAGTTGTGGTATTGTATGAGGAAGTCAGGAGTGGCAGAGAAGTATGTAAGAGTGGTACAGGATATGTACGAGATTAGTGTGACAGTGGTGAAGTCTGCAGTGGGAGTGACAGATCCAAGGTGGAAGTGGGATTACATCAAGGATCATCCCTGAGCCCTTTCTTATTTGCAATGGTAATGGACAGGTTGACAGACGAGATCAGACAGGAGGCCCCATGGACTATGATGTTTGCAGATGACATTGTGACCTGCAGTGAAAGTAGGGACCAGGTTGAGGAGACCCTGGAGAGGTGGAGATATGCTCTAGAGAGGAGTGGAATAAAGGTCAGCAGGACTAAGACAGAATATATGTGTGTGTGAATGAGAGGGAGGACAGAGGAATGGTGAGAATCCAGGAAGTAGAGATGGCGAAGGTGGATGAGTTTAAGTACTTGGGATCAACAGTTCAGAGTAATGGTGAGTGTGGAAGAGAGGTGAAGAAGAGAGTACAGGTAGGTTGGAATAGGTGGAGAAGAGTGTCAGGAGTGATTTGTGACAGACGGGTACCAGTAAGAGTGAAAGGGAAGGTCTACAAGATGGACAAGATGGTAGTGAGACCAGCTATGCTGTATGGGTTGGAGACGGTGGCACTGACAAAAAGGCAGGAGTCAAAGCTGGAAGTGGCAGAGCTAAAAATGTTAAGATTTGCACTAGGTGTGATGAGGATGGACAGGAATAGTAATCAATATATCAGAGGGTCAGCTCAAGTTGGACAGTTTGGAGACAAAGTCAGAGAGGCGAAATTGCATTGGTTTGGACATGTGCTTAGAAGGGATGCTGGGTATATTGGGAAAAGGATGCTAAGGATGGAGCTGCCAGGTAAGAGGAAAAGAGGAAGGCCTAAGATAAGGTTTATGGATGTGGTGAGAGAGGACATGCAGGTGGTTGGTGTGACAGAGCAAGATGCAGAGGACAGGAAGAAATGGAAACAGATGATCCGCTGTGGTGGCCCCTAATGGGAACAGCCAAAAGAGAAGAAGAAGAAGGTGATATTTTAGGGTGGCTTTGAATTGTTGCAGGTTATTTAAAAGACTGATGTGGTTTGGTAGTTTGTTCTATGCCTTGGAGATGATGACAGGGAATAGCACGTAATAGTGGGTCACCATAATAATGTTTAGATTTATTAGCAAAAGTTAAAAGTTCTGAGAATCTTAGGGTTATATTTAGTACATGCCATTGAATGAGGTTTGACAACAAGGGTGTTTTAAGTGGATAGTAAAGTATTTTATGTGATGTGAGTAGCTGTTAGAGAGTGATGTGTTGAGGAAGTTCAAGTCAGTTGAGGGTACTGAGTGCTGTGCAGTGATGGGAGTGGTTTGGGGGCTGCAGGCAAATTGTCTAATTTTGTTGTAGGTGTTGGTATTTGTGCTTTCTACTTGGTATTTGGTGGCAGAGTTGAGATTTGTGAATTTTGTTGAGGTATATAGGAAGACTGGAAGGAGAAGGGAGGTGGTAGACATTTGTTTAGTGTGATCACTTAGCAGGTACTTTGCTACATAAAGAGAGCCTAGTTTGTGTCTTTTTGACTGCAGTGCCAATGTGTAGATCAAATTTTAACTTATTATCAATGATAATTCCTAGGTGTTGGTGATGTTTTAAGTGTTGTGTTGTTTGAGGAGATAATATTAAGGTCAGAGGTGTTTTCATTTATGTTTTTAGGAATGAACAGGATTTGTTTGGTTTTGTTTAGGTTTAAGAGAAAGTAAGATTTATTAAGCCAGTTTTCTGCAGATGTGAAACCTTCATGTGTGATGGCTTCTAAGGTGGGGACATTTTGAGCTGAGCACACTATAGTTGAGTCATCAGTGTATTGTATTATGGTGGTGAGCTTTGATTCCTTGTGCATGTCATTAATACATTAATAAACATATTGAAAAGTATTGGCCCAAGTAAGATGCCTCGGGGGAATCCTGTAGTGATTGGAAGGAATGTGGAGTGAGAGTCATTCCATTTTACATACTGGGTGCAATTGTTTAGGTTCACCAGCTAGTTGAGGAAGTTGTGAGTCCTATAAGATTTAACTTTTGGAGGAGTAGTTAATGTGAGACCATGATGAAGGATTTTGCAGTTTAGGTGCTGTATTGGGGTTGAAAGCATGAATGTAATTTGGTTATTAAATGTAAAGGCTAGGAGTTGCTGATGTGTGCATTTTTCAGGTACTTTGGAGAGGGAAGGATTTCCATAAGGTGATAAGTTTGACAGTTCATTCGATGTGCCACCTTTGTGTAATGGGGTTATGAAGGAAGCTTTCCATAGGGCTGGAATGCAGTTTTCTGTAATGGTTCTCTTAATTATGATAGATAAATGGTAGCAAATAGTGTCAGCAGCTATAGTCATAGTGGTAGTGCTATTAATGGTAATAACAATGCCGTTTTATTCCTTCCTATACATTAATTTGCCTAAGTTTAGAACTATGTTTGTGTTTCTTTTTATTCAGGGCTCCACTAAAAATAAGCTCTTGATCACCCTTATCAACAAATTTTAATAAACAGACAGACAGACAGACAAACAAT
>NC_056749.1:781413322-781500822 GCF_019279795.1 Protopterus annectens
ACTTAAAATATCTGACTTATTATTCATTGGGCAGTGCTTATGTTTATAGAAAGGTGAACCATGAGATATGAGTTTTGTTTTATTGCCTCATAACTCATGTTTCAATTGTAACAATATAGCTGCCAAGCACTGGATGAATGGGTGCCTGATGTACGTAAAAAAAAAATTATGATGGCATTAGCTCCCCAAGGTGTTTTTTTTTTTTTTTTTTTACTACAAATTACATCACACCATTGATCAAAACTTTACCTTCCACTTCTATTTCAAACACTTGTTTTTGATCACTAACATAGTGGAAGTTGTCATTTTGATGAAAGCTGCTCACGTCAATATGTCTGTACTTTGTCTTCAAAAGAGACTAATAAACCTGCCTGCTATTATCTAATGTGTATAAAGACAAAAGAGCAGGGTTCAAGTGGTGAAAACCTATCTGTTATATTTCTTTTGCTAGACGGCTTCCACTTGTACAAGAAGTTATTTTGAGATGCCATGGTAAAGTTATTACATTCAGCTGGGACTCAATCTCACTCATATGGTATAATCTTAAACACACTGTGTAAATACATTCTTACAGAAAGGATTATAATAACATTAATCAAACAACTGCACGGATTAAAGTATGTACAAAAATGAAACAAAAATGAAGATAATGTAGCGACTCACAGGTCTGTCAATTCTCTTGAAGTTCTGCCATTAGTTCTCATACAAACCTAACAGCTCAGTAAAAGAACAAACTATGATTTTATTCATATCGGGGAAGTCTATTGTGCATGCTGCCCATATTCAACAGCAATTATGTGTCTTAACAAACTTAGCACAGATGCAGTTGTTAAAAGTTCTACAGTACAAGTATGTCTTATGTCCATCTGCTAAAACTATAAAGAGCCACAATTCAGCTACTTTGGCCTTATAATTTTTTACAAACGTGTATGAACACAAGCAATGTTACTAATTTGCTTACATGAATCTTAGTACTACCCACTCACTTAACAAAATTAAAACAAACTGTTAAAAACACAAAAAATCTTAGTACTACATAATAAATGTTTTAAGAAAGAAGGAAAGAAATAACACAATTAAGTTAGAAGACTAGATGTGTGTTTTCTGATTTATAACTTTGGCCAAAAATAATATGCACATCCATATTCTGAATGATAACACTCTTCAAAATGTGTGCATTAAATAAAATAAATGAGTCATTAGCTAATGAGTCATGCTAATTAACCAGCTCTGGATAGTAATATAAATGATGCATAATAATTCTGTATTTATAAAATTCTAACTGTGATGAATTATCTTATATGATACAAAGTTATGAAGCATATTATTATCAAATCATTACCATTATAAAATGTAATATATTAGTGCAATCATTACAGGCAGTGAGCAAAGTCTTAATGATAAGTAAGTAACACATAATAATCAATTAACTTTCAAACAGCAATGTTTTAAAATGTTAAAATGCATAAATAGTGATACAATCACTGGATTTGGGCCACTACTTAAACATGCATCTGAGGTTATGTTAGTAGAGATAACATAATTTATTCTGCATTTCCAGTTAAAGAAAATACAACACACACACACACACACACACACACACACACACACACATATATATATATATATATATATATATATATATATATATACTTAAACATCAGCACACTAACAAATAGACCAAGTTACACAAGAAATAAGGCATGAAAATAAATGCCCATGCAACCACATTCTATGTGATCTAAAGTACAAAATTAAATCTATGATTTCTTTCTGGTTACATAAAATGATTATTTTCTGAAACAATCTTGTGATTTTGAAATAGCTATGTTTCAACTAGTTTAACATCCAAATTTAACATTTATGTTGAAGTATTTTCTGGTTGTTTATTGCACTAGTACAGCATTCACCCTCTGATGACTCACTTAATGTAATGTAGGACTGCATGAGAGCAACTGCTTATCCTACCAATTGGGCAGAAAAAAGTATAAAAAATCATACTTTATGAGGTGTCAATACATTACAGAGCATACACCCCCACACCTATGGTCATCCTGAATGGGGTGCCAACACATTACAGGGCATGCACCCACACTCCCATATTCATCCTGAATGGGGTGCCAACACATTATAAGGCATGCACCTACATACCAATACTCATCTTGAATGGAGTAACAACACATTACAGGAAATGAAACCACACACCCATACACATCCTGAATGGGGTGCCAGCACATTACAGGGCATGCATCCACACACCCATACTCATCCTGAATGGGGTGCCAACACAGTGCAGGGCATGCAAATACACACCCATACTCATCCTGAATAGGGTGACAACACACTGCAGCACCCACACACCCATACTCATCCAGAATGGGGTGTCAACACAATTCAGGGCATGAAATTACATACCCATACTCACCCTGAATGGGGTACCAACACATTACAGAGCATGCACCCACACTCCCATATTCAAACTGAATGGGGTGCCAACACATCACAGGACACAAAGCAATACACCCATGCTAATCCTGAATGGGGTGCCAACACATTAGAGAGCAAGCACCCACACACCACATACTCACCCTGAATGGGGTGTCAACACATCACAGGACACAAACACTCATACCCATGCTCATCCTGAATGGGGTGCCAACACATTACAGGGCATCCATCCACACCCCCATACTCATGGGGTGCCAACACATTATAGGTATTCCCCCATACACCAATACTCATCCTGAATGGGGTGCCAACACATTACAGGGCATGCACCGCACACCCATACTCATCCTGAATGAGGTAACAATATATTACAGAGCATGCATCTACACACCTGTACTCATCCTGAAAGGGGTGCCAACACATTACAGGGCACACACCTATACACCCATACTCATCCTGAATGGGGTGCCAACACATTACAGGGCACACACCCACACACTCATACTTACCCTGAATGAGGTGCCAACACATGACAGAACACACACCCAGACACACATGCTCATCCTGAATGGGGTGCCAACAAATTACAGAGCATGCACCCACACACCCATACTCACCGTGAATGGGGTGCCAACACATCACAGAACACACACCAATACACCCATGCTAATCCTGAATGGGGTACCAACACATTACAAAGCAAGCACCCACACATCCATACTCAACCTGAATTGGGTGCCAACACATCACAGGACAAACACACTCATACCCATGCTCATCCTGAATGGGGTGAAAACACATTACAGGGCATGCATCCACAACCCCAATACTCATGGGGTGCCAACACAATATAGGGCATTCCCCCACACAACAATACTCATCCTGAATGGGGTGACAAAACATTAAAGGGCATGCACCCACACACCCATACTTATCCTGAATGAGGTGCCAACAAATTACAGGGCATGCACCCACACACCCATACCTGTGCTGAATGGAGTGCCAACACATTACAGGGCATTCATCCACACACCCATACTCATCCTAAATGAAGTACCAACACATTATAGGGCATGCATCCAGACAACCATACTCATCCTGAATGGGATGTCAACACATTATAGGGCATGGACTCACACACCCATACGAATCTGAATGGGGTGCCAACACATTACAGGACATGCACGCACAAACACATGCTCATCTGAATAGGGTGCAAACATGTTACAGGGTATGCAGCCACAAATACATACTCATCCTGAATAGGGTGTCAACACATTACAGGGCACTGACCCACACACCCATACTCATCCTAAGTGCTGTTCCAACACACCAACACACTCATACTCATTCTGAATAGAGTACCAACACATTACAGGGCATGCATCCACACACCCATACCCTTCCTGAATGGAGTGCCAACACATTACAGGGCATGCTCCCACACACCCATACTCATCCTGAATGGGATGCCAACACATTACAGGGCATGCACCCACACACCCATACTCATCCTGAATGGAGTGTCAACACATTACAAGGCATGTACCCACCCACCGATACCCATCCTGAATGGAGTGCCAACACATTACAGAGCATGCACCCACACACCCATACTCATTCTGAATGAGGTGCCAACAAATTACAGGGCATGCACCCACACACCAATACTCATCCTGAATGGAGTGCCAACACATTACAGGGCAGGCACCAACACACCCATACTCATCCTGAATGGGGTGCCAACACATTACATGAGATGCACCTACACACCCATACTAATACGAATGGGGTGCCAACACATTACAGGACATGGACACACACACATGCTCATCTGTATGGGGTGCAAACACGTTACAGGGTATGCACCCACACACGCATACTCATCCTGAATGGGGTGCCAACACACTACAGGGCACTGACCCACACACCCATACTCATCCTGAGTACTGTTCCAACACATTACAGGGCACACACCAACACACTCATATTCATCCTGAATGGGATGCCAACACATTACAGGGCACACACCCACACACCCATACTCATCCTGAATGAGGTGCCAACAAATTACAGGGCATAAAGCCACACACCCATACCCGTCCTGAATGGAGTGCCAACACATTACAGGGCATTCATCCACACACCCATACTCATCCCAAATGAAGTGCCAACACATTATAGGGCATGCATCCAGACACCCATACTCATCCTGAATGGGGTGTCAACACATTACAAAGCATGTACCCACACACCCAACTCATTCTGAATGAGGTGCCAACAAATTACAGGGCATGCACCCACACACCCATACCCATCCTGAATGGAGTGCCAACACATTACAAGGCATGCACCCACACACCCATACTCATCCTGAATGGGATGCCAACACATTACAGGGCATGGACCCACACACCCATACTAATCTGAATGGGGTGCCAACACATTACAGGGCATGCACGCACACACACATGCTCATCTGAATGGGGTGCAAACACATTACAGGGTATGCACCCACACATGCATACTCATCCTGAATGGGGTGCAACACATTACAGGGCACTGACCCACACACCCATACTCATCCTGAGTGCTATTCCAACACATTACAGAGCGCACATCAATGCACTCATACTCATCCTGAATGAGGTGTCAACACATTACAAGGCATGTACCCACACACACATACCCATCCTGAATGGAGTGCCAACACATTACAGGGCATGCACCCACATGCCTATACTCATCCTGAATGGTGTGCCAACACATTACAGGGCATGCACCCACTAACCCATACTTATCCTGAATGGAGTGTCAACACATTATAAGGCATGTACCCACACACCCATATCAATCCTGAATGGAGTGCCAGCACATTACAGGGCATACACCCACACACCCATACCCATCCTGAATGGAATGCCAACACATTGCAAGGCATGCAGTGACACACCCATACTCATCCTGAATGGGATGCCAACACATTACATGGCATGGACCCACACACCTATACTAATCTGAATGGGGTGTCAACACATTACAGGACATGCACACACACACACATGCTCATCTGAATGGGGTGCAAACACGATACAGGGTATGCACTCACACACGCGTACTCATCCCGAATGGGGTGCCAACACATTACAGGGCACACACCAACACACCCATATTCATCCTGAATGGGATACCAACACATTACAGGGCACACACCCACACACCCATACTCACCCTGAATGAGATCCCAACAAATTACAGGGCATGCACCCACACACCCATACCCGTCCTGAATGGAGAGCCAACACATTACAGGGCATTCATCCACACACCCATACTCATCCTAAATGAACTGCCAACACATTATAGGGCATGCATCCAGACAACCATACTCATCCTGAATGGGGTGTCAAGACATTACAAGGCATGCACCCACACACCCATACTCATTCTGAATGAGGTGCCAACAAATTACAGGGCATGCACCCACACACCCATACTCATCCTGAATGGGATGCCAACACATTACAGGGCATGGGCCCACACACCCATACTAATCTGAATGGGGTGCCAACACATTACTGGGCATGCACGCACACACACATGCTCATCTGAATGGGGTGCAAACAAGTTACAGGGTATGCAACCACACACACACATATTCATCCTGAATGGGGTGCCAACACATTACAGGGCAATGACCCACACACCCATACTCATCCTGAATGGGGTGCCAACAGATTACAGGGCATGCACCCACACACCCATACTCATCCTGTATTGAGTGTCAACACATTACAAGGCATGTACTCACACACCGATACCCATCCTGAATGGAGTGCTAACACATTACAGGGCATGCACCCACACACCCATACTCATTCTGAATGAGGTCCCAACAAATTACAGGGCATGCACCCACACACCCATACTCATGCTGAATGGGGTGCCAACACATTACAGGGCATGCACCCGGACACCCATACTCATCCTGAATGGGGAGCCAACACATTACATGACATGCACCTACACACCCATACTAATCTGAATGGGGTGCCAACACATTACAGGACATGCACGCACACACACATGCTCATCTGAATATGGTGCAAACACATCACAAGGTATGCACCCACACACGCATATTCATCCTGAATGGGGTGCGAACACACTACAGGGCACTGACCCACACACCCATACTCATCCTGAGTGCTGTTCCAACACATTACAGGACACACACCTACACACCCATACTCATCCTGAATGAGATCCCAACAAATTACAGGGCATGCACCCACACACCCATACCCATCCTGAATGGAGTGCCAACACATTACACGGCATTCATCCACACATCCATACTCATCCTAAATGAAGTGCCAACACATTATAGGGCATGCATCCAGACACCCATACTCATCCTGAATGGGGTGTCAACACATTACAAGGCATGTACCCACACACCCATACTCATTCTGAATGAGGTGCCAACAAATTACAGGGCATGCACCCATACACCAATACCCATCCTGAATAGAGTGCCAACACATTACAGGGCATGCACCCACATGCCCATACTCATGCTGAATGGGGTGCCAACACATTACAGGGCATGCATCCACACACCCATACTCATCCTGAATGGAGTGTGGATGCATGCCCTGTAATGTGTTGGCACCCCATTCAGCATGAGGTGCCAACACATTACAGGGCATGCATCCACACACCCATACTCATCCTGAATGGAGTGTCAACACTTTACAAGGCATGTACCCACACACCCATAATCATCCTGAATGGAGTGCCAACACATTTCAAGGCATGCACCCACACCCATACTCATCCTGAATGGGATGCCAACACATTACAGGGCATGGACCCACACACCCATACTAATCTGAATTGGGTGCCAACACACTACAGGACATGCACGCACACACACATGCTCATCTGAATGGGGTGCAAACACGTTACAGGGTATGCACCCACACACGCATACTCATCCTGAATGGGGTGCCAACACACTACAGGGCACTGACCCACACACCCATACTCATCCTGAGTGCTGTTCCAACACATTACAGGGCACACACCAACACACTCATACTCATCCTGAATGGGATGCTGACACATTACAGGGCACACACCCATACTCATCCTGAATGAGGTGCCAACAAATTACAGGGCATGCACCCACACACCCATACCCATCCTGAATGGAGAGCCAACACATTACAGGGCATTCATCCACACACCCATACTCATCCTAAATTAAGTGCCAACACATTATAGGGCATGCATCCAGACAACCATACTCATCCTGAATGGGGTGTCAACACATTGCAAGGCATGTACCCACACACCCATACTCATTCTGAATGAGGTGCAAACAAATTAGAGGGCATGCACCCACATACCCGTACTAATCCTGAATGGGATGCCAACACATTACAGGGCATGGACCCACACACCCATACTAATCTGAATGGGGTGTCAACACATTACAGGACATGCACACACACACACACACACACACACACACACACACACACACACACACACATGCTCATCTGAATGGGGTGCAAACACGTTACAGGGTATGCACCCACACATACATACTCATCCTGAATGGGGTGCCAGCACACTACAGGGCACTGACCCACACACCCATACTCATCCTGAGTGCTGTTCCAACACATTACAGGGCACACACCAACACACTCATATTCATCCTGAATGGGATGCCAAGACATTACAGGGCACACACCCACACACCCATACTCATCCTGAATGAGGTGTCAACAAATTACAGGGCATGCACCCACACACCCATACCCGTCCTCAATGGAGAGCCAACACATTATAGGGCATGCAGACAACCATACTCATCCTGAATGGGGTGTCAACACATTAAAAGGCATGCACCCACACACCCATACTCATTCTGAATGAGGTGCCAACAAATTACAGGGCATGCACCCACACACACATACTCATCCTAAATGGGATGCCAACACATTACAGGGCATGGGCCCACACACCCATACTAATCTGAATGGGGTGCCAACACATTACTGGGCATGCACACACACACACACACATGCTCATCTGAATGGGGTGCAAACAAGTTACAGGGTATGCACCCACACACATATTCATCCTGAATGGGGTGCCAACACATTACAGGGCAATGACCCACACACCCATACTCATCATGAATGGGGTGCCAACACATTACAGGGCATGCACCCACACACCCATACTCATCCTGTATGGAGTGTCAAGACATTACAAGGCATGTACTCACACACCGATACCCATCCTGAATGCAGTGCTAACACATTACAGGGCATGCACCCACACACCCATACTCATTCTGAATGAGGTGCCAACAAATTACAGGGCATGCACCCACACACCCATACTCATGCTGAATGGAGTGCCAACACATTACAGGGCATGCACCCACACACCCATACTCATCCTGAATGGGGTGCCAACACATTACATGGCATGCACCTACACACCCATACTAATCTGAATGGGGTGCCAACACATTACAGGACAAGCAAGCACACACACACACACATGCTCATCTGAATGGGGTCGAAACACGTTACAAGGTATGCACCCACACACACATGCTCATCCTGAATGGGGTGCGAACACACTACAGGGCACTGATCCACACACCCATACTCATGCTGAGTGCTGTTCCAACACATTACAGGGCACACACCAACACACTCATACTCATCTTGAATGGGATGCCAACACATTACAGGGCACACACCCACACACCCATACTCATCCTGAATGAGATCCCAAAAAATTACAGGGCATGCACCCACACACCCATACCCATCCTGAATGGAGTGCCAACACATTACAGGGCATTCATCCACACACCCATACCCATCCTAAATGAAGTGCCAACACATTATAGGGCATGCATCCAGACACCCATACTCATCCTGAATGGGGTGTCATCACATTACAAGGCATGTACCCACACACCCATACTCATTCTGAATGAGGTGCCAACAAATTACAGGGTATGCACCCACACACCCATACCCATCCTGAATGGAGTGCCAACACATTACAAGGCATGCACCCAAACACCCATACTCATCCAGAATGGGATGCCAACACATTACAGAGCATGGACCCACACACCCATACTAATCTGAATGGGGTGCCAAGACATTACAGAGCATGCACACACACAAACATGCTCATCTGAATGGGGTGCAAACACGTTACAGGGTATGCATCCACACACGCATACTCATCTTGAATGGGGTGCCAACACATTACAGGGCACTGACCCACACACCCATACTCATCCTGAGTGCTGTTCCAACACATTACAGGGCACACACCAACACACTCATACTCATCCTGAATGGGATGCCAACACATTACAGGGCACACACCCACACACCCTTACTCATCCTGAATGAGGTGCCAACAAATTACAGGGCATGCACCCACACACCCATACCCGTCCTGAATGGAGTGCCAACAAATTACAGGGCATTCATACACTCACCCATACTCATCCTAAATGAAGTGCAAACACATTATAGGGCATGCATTCAGACACCCATACTCATCCTGAATGGAGTGCCAACACATTATAAGGCATGCACCACACACCCATACTCATCCTGAATGGGATGCCAACACATTAAAGGGCATGGACCCACACACCCATACTAATCTGGATGGGGTGCCAACACATTACAGGGCATGCACACACACACATGCTCGTCTGAATGGGGTGCAAACACATTACAGGGTATGCACCCACACACGCATACTCATTCTGAATGAGGTGCCAACAAATTACAGGGCATGCACCAACACACCCATACCCATCCTGAAGTGAGTGCCAACACATTAAAAGGCATGCACCCACACACCCATACTCATCCTGCATGGGATGCCAACACATTAAAGGGTATGGACCCACACCCATACTAATCTGAATGGGGTGCCAACACATTACAGACCATGCACGCACACACACACACACACACACACACACACACACACACATGCTCATCTGAGTGGGGTGCAAACACGTTACATGGTATGCACCCACACACGCATACTCATTCTGAATGGGGTGCCAACACATTACAGGGCACTGATCCACACACCCATACTCATCCTGAGTGCTGTTCCAACACATTACAGGGCACACACCAACACACTCCACTCATCCTGAATGGGGTGTCAACACATTACAAGGCATGTACCCACACACCCATACTCATTCTGAATGAGGTGCCAGCAAATTACAGGGCATGCACCCACACACCCATACCCATCCTGAATGGACACATTACAGGGTATGCACCCACATACCCATACTCATCATGAATGGAGTGTCAGCACATTACAAGGCATGTACCCACACACCCATACCCATTCTGAATGGAGTGTCAACACGTTACAAGGCATGCACCTACACACCCATACTCATCCATAATGGGGTGCCAACACATTATAGGGCATGCATCCAGACACTCATACTCATCCTGAATGGGGTGCCAACACTTTACATGGCATGCACCCACACACCCATACTCATCCTGAATGGGGTGCCAACACATTATAGGGCATGCATCCACACACTCATACTCATCGTGAATGAGGTGCCAACAAATTACAGGACATGCACCCACACACCCATACCCATCCTGAATGGAGTGCCAACACATTACAGGGCATGCACCCACACTCATTCTGAAAGTGGTGCCAACAGATTACAGAGCATCCACGCACATACCCATACACATGCTTGGCATATACACCTATGGGCAATATAGAGGATGGCCAACTCAAGTGCAGAACACTATTAGAATGTGGAAGAAAAGCAGAACATCCAATATAAACACACATAAAGTGTGTCTTAACTCTGTATAGGAGGAACCAAATGGACAACCACATCATGCAAGGCAACAGCTCGGTTACACCTCTGTGTATGTACTAAAGTTCATACAAAAAAAAGTTCTTATTCTAGTTTTATAAATATATACTAGGTAAGAGTGTGTATAAATAGGTTAAAATATTATGTATATATACTGTACACACACACACACACACACACACACACACACACACACACATATATATATATATATATATATATATATATATATATATATATATATATATATATATATATTTATTATTTATATTTATTTCTCGTTTGTTAACCGGGTTAGTCCAGCTGAGCCAAAGGCCATTTTCAGTGGAGAGTTAAGGAGAAAAGCTCCATTAAAATACAATGACATTACACATGCATAAATTCAGTAAAAGATACCATGACATTAAACATACATTAATTCAAAAAATAAAAAACAAGAAAATGACATAGTTATATTATAGATTCATAAAGTAGGAAAATGTACATAGTTGTATCATTTCCCATATTTGCAATAGCAGAAGTTGCATGAAAGGTATGCTGAGTGAGCAGAGTATGAGATGTCAGACAAAGAGAGAGAAAAGAAAAAGAAACCAGCTATTAAGTTCACTTTAGTAGGTCGTAAAGTTGTAGAGTATTATATCTAGATTGCAAGTGAAATGCAAGATAGTGTTGCTGTTAACAGAAAGTACGGGCAGTAGAAGGTTGAAAGAGTAGGGAGAGGTATGGGGGTGGGATTAAGTGGGGTCCTGCCATGGGCAGGAGCTAGTATTAAGAAGGTAGTTTTTAAGTTCAATTTTGAAATGAGTTGTACATTTGAAGTTGCGAATATTTGGTGGAAGATTGTTCCTGGTTTGGGGCACTGTGCTTTCATATTGAAGTTTAACATTTTTTTTTGGATTTATAAATATTGAGAATGTGTTGATCTGAGCTGAGTAGAGTTTGAGATGGGGTGTAGAGGGATATAAGACAGGGGAGTGATGGACAGGCTGAGGGTTTGTTTAGTAAGGTGCGAGTGAATTGTAGTTGGGAAAGAAGAAGTTGGAACTCAAGCTATTGAAGTTGCTTTAAAGAGAGGCAGTGGTAGGAGTTTTAGGGTTGATTGCTGGCAAAACAGACCATGTTCTTATAAGTTTGTTCCAGTTTGGTTATTAAGGGAGATTGTAGGAAAATATCGGTGAGGTATACAAAAAACAGGGTAGGAGGAAACCCTGTGCCACAGAGGGTTTGGAGTTAGTGGTTAGGAATTTTTGTTTCTATACAGTAGTCCCGTTTTTTCATTTGTCTTTCTAACAAAGTGTTGTGTAAGGAGGTCAAATTTTAATTGGTCATCAGTTATAATAGCAAGAGGTTTAGTGTGAGAATCAGCTTTGATAATAGTATTGTCATGTGATGAGATGGTGAAGGTGGCTGTACGGCTGGACAGGTATGGAAAGAAAAGGAGGAGATTGTATTTGGGGGGTTAGGATGAGCTGGTTATCAGTTAGCCATTGTTCAATGCTGTGAAATGGGTTTGGAGTGATTATGTGGAGGTGAGAAATGTCATTATAGCATGAGATGAGGGTAGAGTCAAGTGCGTATTGTGTCAGGTCGGAGGGGGTGCAGGAATAGTATATATATATATATATATATATATATATATATATATATATATATATATATATATATATATATATGTATAGGTTTACAATCACATAGTCGATTGCACATATGTATGTGCGCAAATCAGGTAGCAGAACCATTAGTGCGAGTACTATATTGTCAAACCTTACAATAGCGAACAGCCGCTATAGCAAGGTTTGACAGTGTAGTGCACACTGTACTATAGTGGGGATTGGGAAATGTACCCTTTCCTCAGTGTAGTGCAGTCTCGGAGTTTGTATATATAAGTAGGGGGGTGTGGGAGGTGCAGGGGGATTTGCCACCCTGCAAAACATGTTAAAATATGTTGAGCGGCTAAGAGAATTTCAGTGAAGTTGAAATGTTCGACATTCGACTTCACTGAAATGCTCAGTTTGGCATTTACTGTGGTTGGTGTTGTGATTTCCGAACATTTTCTTCAGATATATGCACTTTCGGGTGCACTGGTGTCGAACATGTGATAGTAAACCATATATATCTATATATATATATATATATATATATATATATATATATATTTATATATATATATATATATATATATATATATATATATATATAGATATATATATATATATATATATATATATATGTATGTCTGTGTGTGTGTGTGTGTGTGTGTGTGTGTGTGTGTGTGTGTGTGTATTACCATAGTTTTCTTCAAGATTTTAGAGTTTTACGTGAATTAATGATTATCAACCAGAGTGCATTTGAGATGGGGAACAAATTAGATTATCCAGTGGGAATCTGTTCGGATATTGGGAGAAAAATACTAAACTTCACAGTGACGTCTTAAGGTGTATTTCTCTGAAAGTATAAAGATGGAAAATGCAGTTAATTCATATTTTTCAGTACAAAAATAACTGAAAAGCATTCACTTACTGAAGGGAAATTTAATTAATTTACATGGTGAGCGGGTGAAAATTCTGCCACTTCTTGTTTGGAAAGGGGCAAACTATCAACATGGCAGCAAACATAGACTTTGATCACCGGTACAATACATAGTGAAATTAGGTAAAATGCGAGTTTGCTCAGTGAATCCCTGTAGAAGAAAGAAACTCCTAAGTTTTGCTCTTTGTGTTGTGAGAAACCAGTACTAACCACTGATAGATATTAGTGACCGTTTCAATGAGATTTACTAGTGAGTGTAGTTCTAAGCAGTATCCTGCACTTACAGATTATGTCCAACACCTACAGCTTTGCTGCATCAGAACTGTAATCCTTTAAACAATAACACTGACATTTTTTAAATATACATTTATTCCAACACAACATAGTTACATTCAGCAGACTGGTTGAGAAAGAAGAGCAACTTTACATTCTCATACAGTATTGATAATGAAATGTTGAGAAAGAAGAGCAACTTTACATTCTCATACAGTATTGATAATGAAATGCACACAATTTATAATACTGAACTAACTCATTTATATTTGGCAAGCAGGACTGACCACTTAACCTTAGCTTTCTCCAGCAAATGTTTATCCTTTTTGAGATCTCCAGGTTTGCTAACTCGGATATTTATTTAACAGAATCATGTTTACATGGTAAGTTTCTACTGTTCCACTTCTTAGTAATACATTTTTAGCCACTATTATCATTAGGTTTAACAATCTTGGAGGCAGGGGGCAAATTTGAAGGTATCAAGTGTCTCCCTTGAAATATAACTTTTTGTTAGCTTTATACAGGATGACCAAAGTTCATTTAATAGTAACTGCAAAGTATTTTTAAAGCTAGTTAATTGAGAGCATTCCCAGAAAGTGTGCATCAAATTCCCTAGACTCTCTAGATCACAACTCCAGCAACACTGAGACATTTAGGAATGTCATACTTAGTCTTGTGGAGGTACAAAAGTATTTGAATTGACACTTCCAGCAAAAAAAATCTATACCGTCTAGAATGATCTAGAAGCGTATTTAGGTATCAACATCATTTTCCCCCATTTTTGAGAATCTATTAGCACAGTCAACTGCCTCTCCCATTAAAGTCTAAACCTATTTACAAGCCTACTTGTCGGCATTATCATAATAATATGAAGTCTGTCTGTTGTACCTTTGGATGACCATCTGCCCTGCTTCTCTGATAATAACCACTGTACCCAATTTGGTCTGTCCAGGGTGGAAACCTTCACTGTCTGATTTGACACATCTTAGCAACTAGCCTTTCATATTGTATTGTACTGTTTTGCTAAGGTGAGAACACTCTTTTAAAGGTTTCATGTCTTATTATTTCTCTGTTATCAATCAATTGTCCTTCATATTGCAGAGTCATGCATTTCCCTAGGAAATTGGAGATCGAGGCTGTCCAGGGAGCCCCAATTTTGGCTATCTTTAATAGGTAGAATTTCCTTCATCTGCTCTACTGTTTTAATTTTATTAAACCATTTCCTGACATCTTTAATCAGATAGTTAAAGATATGAGGGCAGTTTCATCCATGGGGTCCCACTTTTGATACAAGTTTATCATATACAGCTAATGGGGTGGGTAAATTGGAATATATTATATCTCACCCTTGTGCCTGCTTCTGTGGATTTGTCAGTTCTCCAAACATTTTTACTTGAGGTATATATGCATATGCCGCTAAGTCAGGTAAGCCCAATCTCTCCCCCATCCTGTTGTGATAGTAAAAGGATGCCAACTTACCCTAGGTCACTTGTTTGCCCAAACTAACTTAGTGAACAACACGTTAAGGGATTTCCAGTAGGTCTGTGATGGGAAAATGGAGATGCACTATGATGAATATAGGATCCACAGCAAAACACACCATGTTATGGGCTTAATCTCTGGCATATCAATAAAATGATGAATATAGGATCTACAGCAAAACACACCATGTTATGGGCTTAATCTCTGGCATATCAATAAAATGATGAATATAGGATCTACAGCAAAACACACCATGTTATGGGCTTAATCTCTGGCATATCAATAAAATGATGAATATAGGATCTACAGCAAAACACACCATGTTATGGGCTTAATCTCTGGCATATCAATAAAATGATGAATATAGGATCTACAGCAAAACACACCATGTTATGGGCTTAATCTCTGGCATATCAATAAAATGATGAATATAGGATCTACAGCAAAACACACCATGTTATGGGCTTAATCTCTGGCATATCAATAAAATGATGAATATAGGATCTACAGCAAAACACACCATGTTATGGGCTTAATCTCTGGCATATCAATAAAATGATGAATATAGGATCTACAGCAAAACACACCATGTTATGGGCTTAATCTCTGGCATATCAATAAAATGATGAATATAGGATCTACAGCAAAACACACCATGTTATGGGCTTAATCTCTGGCATATCAATAAAATGATGAATATAGGATCTACAGCAAAACACACCATGTTATGGGCTTAATCTCTGGCATATCAATAAAATGATGAATATAGGATCTACAGCAAAACACACCATGTTATGGGCTTAATCTCTGGCATATCAATAAAATGATGAATATAGGATCTACAGCAAAACACACCATGTTATGGGCTTAATCTCTGGCATATCAATAAAATGATGAATATAGGATCTACAGCAAAACACACCATGTTATGGGCTTAATCTCTGGCATATCAATAAAATGATGAATATAGGATCTACAGCAAAACACACCATGTTATGGGCTTAATCTCTGGCATATCAATAAAATGATGAATATAGGATCTACAGCAAAACACACCATGTTATGGGCTTAATCTCTGGCATATCAATAAAATGATGAATATAGGATCTACAGCAAAACACACCATGTTATGGGCTTAATCTCTGGCATATCAATAAAATGATGAATATAGGATCTACAGCAAAACACACCATGTTATGGGCTTAATCTCTGGCATATCAATAAAATGATGAATATAGGATCTACAGCAAAACACACCATGTTATGGGCTTAATCTCTGGCATATCAATAAAATGATGAATATAGGATCTACAGCAAAACACACCATGTTATGGGCTTAATCTCTGGCATATCAATAAAATGATGAATATAGGATCTACAGCAAAACACACCATGTTATGGGCTTAATCTCTGGCATATCAATAAAATGATGAATATAGGATCTACAGCAAAACACACCATGTTATGGGCTTAATCTCTGGCATATCAATAAAATGATGAATATAGGATCTACAGCAAAACACACCATGTTATGGGCTTAATCTCTGGCATATCAATAAAATGATGAATATAGGATCTACAGCAAAACACACCATGTTATGGGCTTAATCTCTGGCATATCAATAAAATGATGAATATAGGATCTACAGCAAAACACACCATGTTATGGGCTTAATCTCTGGCATATCAATAAAATGATGAATATAGGATCTACAGCAAAACACACCATGTTATGGGCTTAATCTCTGGCATATCAATAAAATGATGAATATAGGATCTACAGCAAAACACACCATGTTATGGGCTTAATCTCTGGCATATCAATAAAATGATGAATATAGGATCTACAGCAAAACACACCATGTTATGGGCTTAATCTCTGGCATATCAATAAAATGATGAATATAGGATCTACAGCAAAACACACCATGTTATGGGCTTAATCTCTGGCATATCAATAAAATGATGAATATAGGATCTACAGCAAAACACACCATGTTATGGGCTTAATCTCTGGCATATCAATAAAATGATGAATATAGGATCTACAGCAAAACACACCATGTTATGGGCTTAATCTCTGGCATATCAATAAAATGATGAATATAGGATCTACAGCAAAACACACCATGTTATGGGCTTAATCTCTGGCATATCAATAAAATGATGAATATAGGATCTACAGCAAAACACACCATGTTATGGGCTTAATCTCTGGCATATCAATAAAATGATGAATATAGGATCTACAGCAAAACACACCATGTTATGGGCTTAATCTCTGGCATATCAATAAAATGATGAATATAGGATCTACAGCAAAACACACCATGTTATGGGCTTAATCTCTGGCATATCAATAAAATGATGAATATAGGATCTACAGCAAAACACACCATGTTATGGGCTTAATCTCTGGCATATCAATAAAATGATGAATATAGGATCTACAGCAAAACACACCATGTTATGGGCTTAATCTCTGGCATATCAATAAAATGATGAATATAGGATCTACAGCAAAACACACCATGTTATGGGCTTAATCTCTGGCATATCAATAAAATGATGAATATAGGATCTACAGCAAAACACACCATGTTATGGGCTTAATCTCTGGCATATCAATAAAATGATGAATATAGGATCTACAGCAAAACACACCATGTTATGGGCTTAATCTCTGGCATATCAATAAAATGATGAATATAGGATCTACAGCAAAACACACCATGTTATGGGCTTAATCTCTGGCATATCAATAAAATGATGAATATAGGATCTACAGCAAAACACACCATGTTATGGGCTTAATCTCTGGCATATCAATAAAATGATGAATATAGGATCTACAGCAAAACACACCATGTTATGGGCTTAATCTCTGGCATATCAATAAAATGATGAATATAGGATCTACAGCAAAACACACCATGTTATGGGCTTAATCTCTGGCATATCAATAAAATGATGAATATAGGATCTACAGCAAAACACACCATGTTATGGGCTTAATCTCTGGCATATCAATAAAATGATGAATATAGGATCTACAGCAAAACACACCATGTTATGGGCTTAATCTCTGGCATATCAATAAAATGATGAATATAGGATCTACAGCAAAACACACCATGTTATGGGCTTAATCTCTGGCATATCAATAAAATGATGAATATAGGATCTACAGCAAAACACACCATGTTATGGGCTTAATCTCTGGCATATCAATAAAATGATGAATATAGGATCTACAGCAAAACACACCATGTTATGGGCTTAATCTCTGGCATATCAATAAAATGATGAATATAGGATCTACAGCAAAACACACCATGTTATGGGCTTAATCTCTGGCATATCAATAAAATGATGAATATAGGATCTACAGCAAAACACACCATGTTATGGGCTTAATCTCTGGCATATCAATAAAATGATGAATATAGGATCTACAGCAAAACACACCATGTTATGGGCTTAATCTCTGGCATATCAATAAAATGATGAATATAGGATCTACAGCAAAACACACCATGTTATGGGCTTAATCTCTGGCATATCAATAAAATGATGAATATAGGATCTACAGCAAAACACACCATGTTATGGGCTTAATCTCTGGCATATCAATAAAATGATGAATATAGGATCTACAGCAAAACACACCATGTTATGGGCTTAATCTCTGGCATATCAATAAAATGATGAATATAGGATCTACAGCAAAACACACCATGTTATGGGCTTAATCTCTGGCATATCAATAAAATGATGAATATAGGATCTACAGCAAAACACACCATGTTATGGGCTTAATCTCTGGCATATCAATAAAATGATGAATATAGGATCTACAGCAAAACACACCATGTTATGGGCTTAATCTCTGGCATATCAATAAAATGATGAATATAGGATCTACAGCAAAACACACCATGTTATGGGCTTAATCTCTGGCATATCAATAAAATGATGAATATAGGATCTACAGCAAAACACACCATGTTATGGGCTTAATCTCTGGCATATCAATAAAATGATGAATATAGGATCTACAGCAAAACACACCATGTTATGGGCTTAATCTCTGGCATATCAATAAAATGATGAATATAGGATCTACAGCAAAACACACCATGTTATGGGCTTAATCTCTGGCATATCAATAAAATGATGAATATAGGATCTACAGCAAAACACACCATGTTATGGGCTTAATCTCTGGCATATCAATAAAATGATGAATATAGGATCTACAGCAAAACACACCATGTTATGGGCTTAATCTCTGGCATATCAATAAAATGATGAATATAGGATCTACAGCAAAACACACCATGTTATGGGCTTAATCTCTGGCATATCAATAAAATGATGAATATAGGATCTACAGCAAAACACACCATGTTATGGGCTTAATCTCTGGCATATCAATAAAATGATGAATATAGGATCTACAGCAAAACACACCATGTTATGGGCTTAATCTCTGGCATATCAATAAAATGATGAATATAGGATCTACAGCAAAACACACCATGTTATGGGCTTAATCTCTGGCATATCAATAAAATGATGAATATAGGATCTACAGCAAAACACACCATGTTATGGGCTTAATCTCTGGCATATCAATAAAATGATGAATATAGGATCTACAGCAAAACACACCATGTTATGGGCTTAATCTCTGGCATATCAATAAAATGATGAATATAGGATCTACAGCAAAACACACCATGTTATGGGCTTAATCTCTGGCATATCAATAAAATGATGAATATAGGATCTACAGCAAAACACACCATGTTATGGGCTTAATCTCTGGCATATCAATAAAATGATGAATATAGGATCTACAGCAAAACACACCATGTTATGGGCTTAATCTCTGGCATATCAATAAAATGATGAATATAGGATCTACAGCAAAACACACCATGTTATGGGCTTAATCTCTGGCATATCAATAAAATGATGAATATAGGATCTACAGCAAAACACACCATGTTATGGGCTTAATCTCTGGCATATCAATAAAATGATGAATATAGGATCTACAGCAAAACACACCATGTTATGGGCTTAATCTCTGGCATATCAATAAAATGATGAATATAGGATCTACAGCAAAACACACCATGTTATGGGCTTAATCTCTGGCATATCAATAAAATGATGAATATAGGATCTACAGCAAAACACACCATGTTATGGGCTTAATCTCTGGCATATCAATAAAATGATGAATATAGGATCTACAGCAAAACACACCATGTTATGGGCTTAATCTCTGGCATATCAATAAAATGATGAATATAGGATCTACAGCAAAACACACCATGTTATGGGCTTAATCTCTGGCATATCAATAAAATGATGAATATAGGATCTACAGCAAAACACACCATGTTATGGGCTTAATCTCTGGCATATCAATAAAATGATGAATATAGGATCTACAGCAAAACACACCATGTTATGGGCTTAATCTCTGGCATATCAATAAAATGATGAATATAGGATCTACAGCAAAACACACCATGTTATGGGCTTAATCTCTGGCATATCAATAAAATGATGAATATAGGATCTACAGCAAAACACACCATGTTATGGGCTTAATCTCTGGCATATCAATAAAATGATGAATATAGGATCTACAGCAAAACACACCATGTTATGGGCTTAATCTCTGGCATATCAATAAAATGATGAATATAGGATCTACAGCAAAACACACCATGTTATGGGCTTAATCTCTGGCATATCAATAAAATGATGAATATAGGATCTACAGCAAAACACACCATGTTATGGGCTTAATCTCTGGCATATCAATAAAATGATGAATATAGGATCTACAGCAAAACACACCATGTTATGGGCTTAATCTCTGGCATATCAATAAAATGATGAATATAGGATCTACAGCAAAACACACCATGTTATGGGCTTAATCTCTGGCATATCAATAAAATGATGAATATAGGATCTACAGCAAAACACACCATGTTATGGGCTTAATCTCTGGCATATCAATAAAATGATGAATATAGGATCTACAGCAAAACACACCATGTTATGGGCTTAATCTCTGGCATATCAATAAAATGATGAATATAGGATCTACAGCAAAACACACCATGTTATGGGCTTAATCTCTGGCATATCAATAAAATGATGAATATAGGATCTACAGCAAAACACACCATGTTATGGGCTTAATCTCTGGCATATCAATAAAATGATGAATATAGGATCTACAGCAAAACACACCATGTTATGGGCTTAATCTCTGGCATATCAATAAAATGATGAATATAGGATCTACAGCAAAACACACCATGTTATGGGCTTAATCTCTGGCATATCAATAAAATGATGAATATAGGATCTACAGCAAAACACACCATGTTATGGGCTTAATCTCTGGCATATCAATAAAATGATGAATATAGGATCTACAGCAAAACACACCATGTTATGGGCTTAATCTCTGGCATATCAATAAAATGATGAATATAGGATCTACAGCAAAACACACCATGTTATGGGCTTAATCTCTGGCATATCAATAAAATGATGAATATAGGATCTACAGCAAAACACACCATGTTATGGGCTTAATCTCTGGCATATCAATAAAATGATGAATATAGGATCTACAGCAAAACACACCATGTTATGGGCTTAATCTCTGGCATATCAATAAAATGATGAATATAGGATCTACAGCAAAACACACCATGTTATGGGCTTAATCTCTGGCATATCAATAAAATGATGAATATAGGATCTACAGCAAAACACACCATGTTATGGGCTTAATCTCTGGCATATCAATAAAATGATGAATATAGGATCTACAGCAAAACACACCATGTTATGGGCTTAATCTCTGGCATATCAATAAAATGATGAATATAGGATCTACAGCAAAACACACCATGTTATGGGCTTAATCTCTGGCATATCAATAAAATGATGAATATAGGATCTACAGCAAAACACACCATGTTATGGGCTTAATCTCTGGCATATCAATAAAATGATGAATATAGGATCTACAGCAAAACACACCATGTTATGGGCTTAATCTCTGGCATATCAATAAAATGATGAATATAGGATCTACAGCAAAACACACCATGTTATGGGCTTAATCTCTGGCATATCAATAAAATGATGAATATAGGATCTACAGCAAAACACACCATGTTATGGGCTTAATCTCTGGCATATCAATAAAATGATGAATATAGGATCTACAGCAAAACACACCATGTTATGGGCTTAATCTCTGGCATATCAATAAAATGATGAATATAGGATCTACAGCAAAACACACCATGTTATGGGCTTAATCTCTGGCATATCAATAAAATGATGAATATAGGATCTACAGCAAAACACACCATGTTATGGGCTTAATCTCTGGCATATCAATAAAATGATGAATATAGGATCTACAGCAAAACACACCATGTTATGGGCTTAATCTCTGGCATATCAATAAAATGATGAATATAGGATCTACAGCAAAACACACCATGTTATGGGCTTAATCTCTGGCATATCAATAAAATGATGAATATAGGATCTACAGCAAAACACACCATGTTATGGGCTTAATCTCTGGCATATCAATAAAATGATGAATATAGGATCTACAGCAAAACACACCATGTTATGGGCTTAATCTCTGGCATATCAATAAAATGATGAATATAGGATCTACAGCAAAACACACCATGTTATGGGCTTAATCTCTGGCATATCAATAAAATGATGAATATAGGATCTACAGCAAAACACACCATGTTATGGGCTTAATCTCTGGCATATCAATAAAATGATGAATATAGGATCTACAGCAAAACACACCATGTTATGGGCTTAATCTCTGGCATATCAATAAAATGATGAATATAGGATCTACAGCAAAACACACCATGTTATGGGCTTAATCTCTGGCATATCAATAAAATGATGAATATAGGATCTACAGCAAAACACACCATGTTATGGGCTTAATCTCTGGCATATCAATAAAATGATGAATATAGGATCTACAGCAAAACACACCATGTTATGGGCTTAATCTCTGGCATATCAATAAAATGATGAATATAGGATCTACAGCAAAACACACCATGTTATGGGCTTAATCTCTGGCATATCAATAAAATGATGAATATAGGATCTACAGCAAAACACACCATGTTATGGGCTTAATCTCTGGCATATCAATAAAATGATGAATATAGGATCTACAGCAAAACACACCATGTTATGGGCTTAATCTCTGGCATATCAATAAAATGATGAATATAGGATCTACAGCAAAACACACCATGTTATGGGCTTAATCTCTGGCATATCAATAAAATGATGAATATAGGATCTACAGCAAAACACACCATGTTATGGGCTTAATCTCTGGCATATCAATAAAATGATGAATATAGGATCTACAGCAAAACACACCATGTTATGGGCTTAATCTCTGGCATATCAATAAAATGATGAATATAGGATCTACAGCAAAACACACCATGTTATGGGCTTAATCTCTGGCATATCAATAAAATGATGAATATAGGATCTACAGCAAAACACACCATGTTATGGGCTTAATCTCTGGCATATCAATAAAATGATGAATATAGGATCTACAGCAAAACACACCATGTTATGGGCTTAATCTCTGGCATATCAATAAAATGATGAATATAGGATCTACAGCAAAACACACCATGTTATGGGCTTAATCTCTGGCATATCAATAAAATGATGAATATAGGATCTACAGCAAAACACACCATGTTATGGGCTTAATCTCTGGCATATCAATAAAATGATGAATATAGGATCTACAGCAAAACACACCATGTTATGGGCTTAATCTCTGGCATATCAATAAAATGATGAATATAGGATCTACAGCAAAACACACCATGTTATGGGCTTAATCTCTGGCATATCAATAAAATGATGAATATAGGATCTACAGCAAAACACACCATGTTGTGGGCTTAATCTCTGGCATATCAATAAAATGATGAATATAGGATCTACAGCAAAACACACCATGTTATGGGCTTAATCTCTGGCATATCAATAAAATGATGAATATAGGATCTACAGCAAAACACACCATGTTATGGGCTTAATCTCTGGCATATCAATAAAATGATGAATATAGGATCTACAGCAAAACACACCATGTTATGGGCTTAATCTCTGTCATATCAATAAAATGATGAATATAGGATCTACAGCAAAACACACCATGTTATGGGCTTAATCTCTGGCATATCAATAAAGAGACACCTCCAAGTAGTGACATATTTCTTAATTTTATGGCATGCCTTATTATATATGGGTGTCACACTCTTGTACTGTGGCCCCCAGTTGAACCTCCAAGTAATCCACTGTTCAGGGAATAGCAAAACATTTTTATATAATTTAAATATATAAAATCATGTCATAAAGGCGTACTTAATAATATACATTGCTAGGTGGGTAGCACACATCCTCAGAGATTAAGAAAATATGCAGGCATGGTCGTGGCCAGCCGTCCTCTGTTTTCTGTATGTGCACAATGAGCAGCAATGCATATTAAGAAAGAATACATGAAGGAAGTAAGAATGTGAGAACAACAGCTCATTAAAAATCCTGTTCATGGCCATAGCAGGGACTAAGGAAAGAGTGAACTGTCGTACAGTGCAGTTACAAGGAAGTACAAGCAGCAGCAGTGCTTTTTAGTTGTGCTTCGCCCTTGGTGATCATTGGCCAGTCTCACATTTAGTGATCGTTTGTGCAATCCCACACTTAGTGATCATTGCTTGATCCTACACTTGGTGATCATTGCTTGATCCCACACTTAGTGATCATTGCTTGATCCCACACTTAGTGATCATTGCTTGATCCTACACTTGGTGATCATTGCCCAGTCCCTCACTTAGTGATCATTGCTTGATCCTACACTTGGTGATCATTGCTTGATCCCACACTTAGTGATCATTGCTTGATCCTACACTTGGTGATCATTGCCCAGTCCCACACTTGGTGATTATTGTTCGATCCCACATGTGGTGATCATTGTGTGATCCTACAATTGGTGATCATTGTGTGATCCCACACTTGGTTATTTATTTGTGTGATCCCACACTTGATGATCATTTTGTGCCTCCTACCCACTTGGTGATTATTGTGCAATTGTGTGATCCCACACTTGGTAAACATTTGTGTGATCCCACATGCACATTAGCAGCAAGAGGGAGAATCTATGTGGCAGCCAAAAGGGCCATATAACTTGTGTGCTGACCCCTTTTTTGACCATGTTAAAAGTTAGAAATGGAAAGATAAGAAAGTGGTGAAAAGGTGGAAGCAAGTAGAAAGTAGAACATAAAGTAATTCATTATGGAATGATCAGGATGGAGATGGAGAAAGAAGTTTTTTTTTTTTTTTTGGTCAGGTGCCCATTTTATAAATATGAAGAGAAGGTAAATTTGGGAAATAAAATAAGGGAAGTAAAAAGAAGATGGAAGGGTTAGGATAGGTAGCAGAGAAGACTGAAAGGGAGGTGCTGACACAATCAAGGACAGTGAAGACAATCATGAAGGCTGCATCAGACACATAAAGGAAAGACAAAGGTAATGAGGATGGACCAAAAACTGGCACAGGTACAGACACAAAAAGGAAGGGCACACTGGGATGGGGATAGGATGGTGTTCACAGCTGAATTTCTTGCTAGGTACAACCCAGTGGGAGCTTATTCTCCACCCGTAGCTCCTTTACCACTAGGTCATGTCTCTGATTTTAATACTAGTGCAGGGCAGAGACACAAATCCATGAGTTGCCAGAGGAGAGTCTATAGCTAGCTGATTTGGGCATGTAGCCACCTATCAGTAAGACCTCCTACCATTTCCCCCAAATGCTGCTGAGTCAAATATGTTCCACTTCTATTTGCATTACTTCCAGCAGGTGCTATTGCAGCAACTTTTTTGACAGGACTGGTGGCAGTGGCTTCCACAGATGTTGCCAGGGGTGTGAAGGTGACAGTGACAGGTAGAGATACTGGGAATACTGATGTCTGTGATATTGTTGGTGGTACAGTATCCATCACTGGTGGGCCAATAGGCTTGGATGGTGGCAGGAGTGCTAATCTGGATGCTGATGTATATAAATATAAAATAAATGGAGAGGAAGAAAAAAACAACTGATGCACTTATGTAATCAAAAGGATAATGAGAAAGGGGTGGCAGAGAGAAAAGTACAATTGCACTGAAAGAAATGAAGGCAAGAAAAGGTTTATTTTACATATACATAATGTAACGTGCAAGAAACACTCACCTCTGTATTACAATGGTGTGTCAGTACCCAATCTATATGGGACTTGAACCTATAACCTTCAGCATGGGCAACCTGAAAAGCAATGCATTTACTTGCTGACCTCCATCAGCAGTCTAAGAAAAACCTCCAGTGAAGCACCATGTGTTAGTCAGCTGAAAGAAAATAACTATATGGGGCTCACATGTGTGCTGCTGATGGATGCACACTGTTTACTCTGTTTACAGTTTCTTTCATGGGTCGTTCTTAAACACTGAACCTTCACTCAGCGTTGAACACATGAAAAGGGCATTTATAAACACTGACATCATCTTAATAGAGAATGTTCCTTTTCCGAAAAGTACACTGGATTATACATAGCAAAGAATGCTCCCCATCCCAACAACCAGCTGCAGTCAATAATGTGTATATGATATAGCAAATACTCTAATGGTTAAGAAGCTGTACACCCCCTCAGACAACTGTCATAACAGTAAACACGGAAAAGATCTCTTCTTATGCAACTATGGCTGTAGTTAATTTACACATATACAGTCTAATAAAGGCATCGTTGTTTATTCCCTTACTCCACAAAAACATTTCCCCTGCCATGGATGGCAGTGTGCACTAATTATAGCAGTACTCACAGTGCCACCTTGGATGACCCAGGATACAAAAACATAAATAAACATGCACTAATAACATACTTTAGGAAAATCCTAAATCAAACATAGACGTATAGTAGGTAGGTAACACACTTACCTTTAAAAGCATCCAACTTCAGTGGAAACCTCCTGCATAAACCTTGCTCAGTCTGTGGTAATTTCTGCAATGTAACCTTCTGTAGCTTATAAGGTCTGTGGCAGCTGCCAGAGCTTATATCACAAAATTTCAAAGCTCCTAGCATGGCAGCTGTGCTAATGAATCACCACCTGATCAATGTGCATGACTGTTAGGTTTTACTCATTGCGGCTATGAGTGAAGCCACACTAAGAGGCTCACTCATCTGCATGTACTCACATGACCACCTGTAAAGCACATTGAGCATGCATGGGTGTATTAATAACCCCTGCAGGGATGTGGGCAAAACTATTAATGTTCTGCAGCCTACAGAGGCTTCAGACAGAAAAAAGTACTATGACAGTTAGGTATTATGGCCACTCTAACTTGCTGCAGTATGTTGTGTGTAACATGACAAAAAACTCAGCATACATGACTACAAGAGGACTATCATAGTTCTCTGGGATACAGTCTGGTGAATGGCCATTGCCTCCAAAAACACTGATGTTGGCAGGGATGCCCAGTGGTACAATAAAGAAAGCAAAATCCTTTATATATTACTGCATTCAGACCATCAAGTGCACCTGACTGGGACTAGTATGAGGGGACATGTTAGGTCTAACAGTTTACTGAGGTTTTGAGTGTTAGGAGGGTACTGCAAAGCATCACACCAGTAGGCAATGCTCTCGACGTACCACACGTGGAACACAAGACACATGTTCTGTAGGCTGCCATTCTGTTTGTGAGTTGGACTACTGGTATGTAAAGATATACTAAAGCACAGAACAATGTCTTGGCAATTGTGGCTGAATGCAGTAGCTCAACACATTAACTACACAAAATAACATAGGGGCATTGTTCATAGATTCATAGCTTCATAGGTATATACTTGGCTAACAACCACTAAAGCCATATTAAGCCTAGCTTTATAATCCAATCTCATTGTATACCTGTGCATCATGGGTGTTTATTAAGAGGGGGTATATTAGTTAAGAAGTTTCTAGAGGTTATGTGGGAGGATTATGTTAGTCTGGGCATTACTGTCTGCCTCTGTCTATCAGACACATGGGGTCTAGACCCAGGATAAATTTCCAAATTCCCATCCACTGGTCAAAGTTACACTTAAACAGGGTTAGTAATGGACACTGCTTCACAAAGATGGGGAGCCTGTTCCAGAGGATGGGGATCCACTGAGACACCTATGTGTCTCACCAACATGTCTTATTTATGTCGTGAGCAAAATTTAAATCATTGGTTCAAGTGGTTCTGATGCTGTTCATTTTGTGGCTGTGCAAAAGTTCTGTCATAGCTGGATCTGAGGATGACTTTTATGTCAGGCATAGATTGCCTCTCAGTAACCTGTAGGAGACAACGTATAGAGATAGGGCTTTAAGGCAATCCCTATACAACAGTGTGTCTATACTCTGAATTCCCCTGGTAAGAAGTCTTTGTGGGAGTTCCAACTGTTGCATATGACTGGTCAGGTACATGCCAAAGGGGGCATTATATTCAATGATAGTTCTGATAAGGGCCAAATAAAGTGGCACTACGGACTTGGACCTGAATGCCATGCTCTTACTTATATGTTGGGCAACATAGGATGATTTTCTTACTACTTTGGTCAAAAGTTGGTCAAAGGCCAAATTATTAACTACATATGTTCCTAGATCCCTGACTACCAGGTCAACTTTTAGGAGTGTCTTATCAATGGCGTAATTAGCCTGCATGGCAGTTTTGCCAAAAGGCTCTATAATGCATTTCTTGGCATTGATTTCTAATCTGTAACTTTGGCACCAGTTATTTGTCGGTGTTAGACCCTCTGGAAAGATGTTTGCATTATGGGGGGAATCTATGATAGCTCCCAATTTAATTTGCAGTCATCTGTGAACTTGGTCAGCCAAAGGCCCTTGACATTAGCCTTTACCTGTGAAAAGCAGATAGCAAATAAGAGTGGTTAAAGCACAGAGCTCTGAGGTACCCCACTGGTGACTGGTTTGTTAGTGGAGGTGGTCTCATCAATTCTGATTTCCTGGATCCTGTTTATGAGTCAGTTGGCAATCCAGTGAGTTATGCAGGTGTTTACACCCAGTGTGGTGAGTTTGTCAACTATACCCAAGTGGGGTATTGTATCAAATGGCTTAGCCAAGTCCAGGTAGGCACTAAAGGTTCATAATTAAGTCCTAAGCCAGCTGCCCCTGTAAGCCATTTTAAGCCCAGCCAATTTCCCTTTTTGTGCTCGAATAAGCCTATACAATTTGGTTATAGACTGGCCTTACCCATCCCATGTTTGATAATTATATATTACCCCTCATGAGAATAACTGGGATCATACCATAGACAATTTGAGGATACCCATGCATGGGATAAAGCACTTAGGAGAGGCTTCTGTCCATTAGTAGTACAGTGGGCAGTTCTGGTGTACATTTACTGTTTCCATCCATATATCCAAGTTGTGCTTGACTATAGACAAGGATTAGTTTTGTTTTATGTAGATGGGGCGGTCTGTTGCAGAGCAGTAATATCATCTGTGAGATATACCTGTCCCTTAAAACCATTCTGTTGATGTCGCAGAAGGGGTTTAGATCCCTAGACTGAGTATTTCTGATGCCATTGACTTGCTGATGTGCAGTAAATCCATCAGTGTTGGGTCGGAGGATGCTGTGTATGCCAGACATGGGTCACTGCTTAGCAGTCTGTAGGATACTAAGTTTAGTGACAGGGATTTGAGTCAGTCCATGTAGGACATGCTGTTTAGGCCTTGTATCCTTTTAGTAAGGTATCTCTATGGGTGTTGCACTTGCTGCATGTGCCTGGGCAGATACATGCCAAAGGGGACTTTATATTCAATGACTGGCCTAATGAGGCCTAAGTAAAGGGGAACAATGACATCCTTAGATTTAGACACAATCACTTTGTTTATAAGCTGTACATTATAGAATAACTTTCTTGCAACAATGGACACTTTGGTCAAAAGTTAGGTCACTGTCCACATAGGTTCATAGGTAGGCACTAGGCTATCGGCCCTGGGGCCTATATAAGCCTAGACAAAAAAGTTCCCTGGCTTTTGCCACCCAATAAAGTTATTTTTCTGCACCCCTGTCTAGACGAGCCACAGAAGTGATCCCTGGGGTGAATTTCCTATTTCCCATCCAATTGTCAAGATTTTTCTTAAAGAGGGCTAATGAAAAGCTTTGCTTGACATGAATGGGTAGTCTGTTCCAGAGCATGAGAAGTCTCTCGGACAGGAATCTATTCCTCTAGCATGTTCTGTTTATTGTGGTGGCAAGGTTTAGGTCCCTGGAGTGTGGGATCAGAGGGCTTGGGGTTTCTTTAAGTGTAGCATGACCAACAAATCTGGGTTTGACATGGATTTGTATGTTAGGTAAATATCAACTGTGAGTAGGTGATAAGCAACGGACTAGAGCTGGAGTTTTTTGAGATGATCTGTGTATGGCATCTGTTTGAGGCCAGAAAACCTCTTAGTGAAATATTTCTGTGGCCTTTCTAGTTGTTGTAGATGTCTTGCACTGTATATGCCAAACAGGGCATTGTACTCTATAATGGGTTCTGATGAGGGATGAGTAGGGAGGAACAATGACCTCTTTTTTTCTGGAAGTGAACCCCTTTGTGATGAGGTGTGCCATGTAGAAGAATTTCCTAACTACTGTGGTGATGTGATTATCAAAGGAGAGACTACTGTCCACCTGTGTCCCAAGGTCTCTTATCACACTTTTGGTGTTTAATAGGCTACCGCCTATGTGGTAGTTCATGGGTGCAGTGTTTTCCCAAAGGGGATGACAATCCACTTCTTGGCATTGAGCTTGAGGCCATGACTTTGACACCAAGCATCAATTTCAGAGATCCATTTGTAGAATGTCCACATCATTAGATGATTATATTATGGCACCTAGTTTGCAGTCATCTGCAAACTTTGATAGCCAAAGACCTGCTGTATTAGCCTGGACGTCTAAGAAGTAAATGCCAAACAGGACAGGACCCAGGACTGAGTCCTGTGGTACTCCACTTGTCACTGGTCTGAAGTTGGATTTGGAGTCGACTATTTTCACTGTGTGGGTTCTGTCAGTCAGCCAGATGGCCACTCATCTTGTGACATTGTGATTTATGCCCAGTCTAGTGAGTTTATCTATAATTACAGAGTGGGGGATGATGATGTCGAAAGCCTTGGTGAGGTCAAGATTGGCTATGTGCACCACCTTACCCTTGTCCATGGCTCTGGTGACTGCTTCAAAGAAGTCAATCAGGTTTAGGAGATATGATCTACCTTTTACAAACCCAAACTGAGTGGGGTCCAGAGTATGGAGGTTACCTATGTCCTTGTTTATTAGCTCCAGGATGATATGTTCCATGGCCTTGCAGACTAGGTTCTTCAGGCTGGGGCAGCAGTTCCTGTGATCTGTGGTGGTGCCCCCTTTGTAGAGTTGGATAAACGTCACTGTGTGCCATTCAGTAGGCACAAAGCCTGAAGTGAGGCTATGATTGAACATGGTACTTAGTTGGGGTGCCAGTTCATAGTGTAATTTGTGCACAACACAGCCTGGGATATTGTCAGGTCCCCTGGATGCTCTGTTCTTGGCTTTGGAGAGTGTGTTTTTTACTTGTGCAGCCGTGATTACAGGGGCTTTGCATTCTTCCAGTATAGTGATGGGCCCCTTTGGGGGAGGTGAGGGGGTGAAGTTTGCACTGAACCTATCTGCCAGGATGTTGGCAATATGAGTTGGTTCTGTATATCTAGTGCCATTGTGTTGTAGCTCAGAGCAGATTTGAGTGTCACCATTTAGATTCTTGACATAGCTGTAGAATGTTTTGTGGTTGTCTTTAGAATCAGTGGCAATTTTATTTTCTTAACTAGCTTTGGAAGATTTTATGAGGGATCTCAGCTTCTTACTGAGGCTGACCAGGGAGTTCCTGCAATCAAGGGATTTTACTCTTTTTTGCAACAGCTTCTTCCTTCTGTTGTAGTGTTTGTTTATGGCAGGGAACCACCAGATTGGCTTCCTTTTTTGGAGGATAGCATCTTGGTTCTGTTGGGGATGGCACAATCTATGCACTTGTGTATGTGCTTATACAGTGCATTTGTATAGGATTCAGCAGTTGTACCTCTATTTTTTATATGTATGGTTGTCGTGAAGCTTGTCACTTCTATCTTAAGAGGCATGAAGTTGGCTTTGGAGAAGTTTTTTATGGTGGTTTCCTTAATGGTTGGTGGGCGGGGGATATTGATGTCTAGTGTGATTAGCTTGTGGTCGGATCTGACCAGCGAGTAGTTGACCTTTGGTGTGGAACATTGGTTGCCCGTATTGGTAATGACCAGGTCCAGGGTATTGCTGCCCCTGGTGGGGGATTGGACAAGCTGATCCAGGGCATTGGAATTTATGAATTCCAGAAAGCGTTGAGCAAATGAGTTAGTACATGAGTACTTTTCCCAGCTGATGGTGGGGAAGTTGAAATCACCCATTACTAGGATATTTAGCTGTACCTTAATATTACCCAGTATATCAAGAAATGTGAAGTGGGAATCCTGGGGTATGGCAGGGGATCTGTAACAAGCTACAACCTGGATTGCAGTCTCGCCCAGTGTTAGTTGCACTTGGATAATTTTGGATGCATTATGTTGAGCACCTAGCAAGGAGGTGTGGATATCCTTAATGAATATGGACACAAATCCTCCTTCAGTGTTTCGGTCCAAGCTGGGTGGCTGAAAGGTGTGGTATGAGTTATAGCCTGGTAATGCAGGGGTGCTCTCTGGAGCCTTGAACCAGGTCTCCTTCACTGCACAGATGTCAATGTTCTCCATTTTAAGGAGTGCCTTGAGTGAGTGCATTTTGAGGTTTAGACTTCTAGCATTGAGTAGCATTACCCTCAAAATTTGCTTGCTTATACCTGCTACAGTGTTGAGTTTGTCATTTGAACATTGCCTAAAAAAGGCACTATAGGGGTGGAAAAAGCCTTAGCCAGTATCCAGAATTCCAGGAGTGACAGGTGCAGGCAATTTCTGGCAAAGCATTGTGGTCTGTTGATAATGTCATCCCAGGCAGACAGACACTGGATCACCTTAAAATGACACCAGAAGCTTAGCAAATTCTTGAAGTCGTTCATTTTGTCCTTGTATTGTGGTATCACTCTGGGCAATGGCAGGATGCTACTCAGGGCTAGCATCATACCTGCCTGGGCTACTTGATCCGAGAGCTCCTCCATGACTTTTTTCATGTAGTCCAGGGAGTTACGTCTCAAGTCATTCACATAAACATGGACAATGACAGAGTCATATTTGCACTTGCTGTGGAGTGACTTGAGTGCTTGCATTATGTGGCAGATCCTGGCACCTGACAGGCAGCTGACAATAACTTTCTCCTTGTTTAGCCTAGTGAGTGGGACATCAGTGTGCCTGACTACAGAGTAACCTATGACTAGTGTGTTGGATACATTGTTATGCCTTATGGGCTGAGGTTGAGTGGCTCACTGATTTTGTGGGCTATGTGTCATTTGGGTAGTGTTGGGGGGTGGTGGATGATTACGTTTCAGCTTTGGAGGTCTCTGTTATTTGGGCAGATTTTTATTGAGAGACTCTGTGAATGTAGGTGTGTGTTTTGTGTTACTATGTCTGGGTTTATGTGGTGCAGGTTTTGATGGACTATGTGTTGAGTGTGGTGTGGTGCAGATGTTTACCTTCTCCTCTTGACTGTCTAGTACAGTCTTGGCTGGAGAAAGCTTGGCTTCCAGTTTGGCTATATAAGTGCATCTCTCACAGGTTGTAGTGTTGGGTGGCAGGAGCAGAGGGTTGTCAGTGTACATGAGGCAATTTCTACATTGCCCCAAGATGCCCAGATTCATCAGGTCGACAGGGGAAAATACCGGGAGCTGACCCTTAGACATGCCTGGATATGTGCTTATTAATTTAAGTTCAAAAAACTGTTTTCCTCCTAACAAGTGAGGAAAGTTGAGTGCTGCAGTCATTTGTAGATTATTTAGTGCTGCAGTCATTTGTAGATTATTTAGTGCTGCAGTCATTTGCAGATTATTTAGTGCTGCAGTAATTTGTATATTATTTAGCGCTGCAGTCATTTGTAGATTATTTAGTGCTGCAGTCATTTGTAGATTATTTAGCGCTGCAGTCATTTGTAGATCATTTAGCGCTGCATTCATTTGTAGATCATTTAGCACTGCAGTCATTTGTAGATTATTTAGCGCTGCAGTCATTTGTAGATCATTTAGTGCTGCAGTAATTTGCAGATTATTTAGTGCTGCAGTCATTTGTAGATTATTTAGTGCTGCAGTCATTTGTAGATTATTTAGTGCTGCAGTCATTTGCAGATTATTTAGTGCTGCAGTCATTTGTAGATTATTTAGTGCTGCAGTCATTTGTAGATTATTTAGTGCTGCAGTCATTTGTAGACTATTTAGTGCTGCAGTCATTTATAGATTATTTAGTGCTGCAGTCATTTGTAGATTATTTAGTGCTGTAGTAATTTGTAGATTATTTAGTGCTGCAGTCATTTGTAGATTATTTAGTGCTGCAGTCATTTGTAGATTATTCAGTGCTGCAGTCATTTGTAGATTATTTAGTGCTGCAGTAATTTGCAGATTATTTAGTGCTGCAGTCATTTGTAGATTATTTAGTGCTGCAGTCATTTGTAGATTATTTAGTGCTGCAGTCATTTATAGATTATTTAGTGCTGCAGTCATTTGTATATTATTTAGTGCTGCAGTCATTTATAGATTATTTAGTGCTACAGTCATTTGTAGATTATTTAGTGCTGTAGTAATTTGTAGATTATTTAGTGCTGCAGTCATTTGTAGATTATTTAGTGCTGCAGTCATTTGTAGATTATTTAGTGCTGTAGTAATTTGTAGATTATTTAGTGCTGCAGTCATTTGTAGATTATTTAGTGCTGCAGTCATTTGTAGATCATTTAGTGCTGCAGTCATTTGTAGATTATTTAATGCTGCAGTCATTTGTAGATTATTTAGTGCTGCAGTCATTTGTAGATTATTTAGCGCTGCAGTCATTTGTAGATTATTTAGTGCTGCAGTCATTTGTAGATCATTTAGTGCTGCAGTAATTTGCAGATTATTTAGTGCTGCAGTCATTTGTAGATTATTTAGTGCTGCAGTCATTTGTAGATTATTTAGTGCTTGCTATGAGTTTTGAACAAGTGCTGAGCACAAGGAAATAGTTTTGAGTGCTAAAACTAGAAAACTGGCTAGTTCTAATGGAAAATTAGAAGAACATACTTTCTGGCACCGAGAATAGTTTAACTCTTTAAACAGTGCTGCGTGATGCGCAAAACCCCACAAACATGGGTTTTTAAACAGAAAGATGGAAGGGATAGAAATAGCCCAAAATGGCCAGTAAAACTACAGATTCTGAGCTGAAACTACTCCTCCAGCGACAGATAGGCTGCTCAAAACTCACCACTCTCACTGATGAACAGAGAAGCTTCCTTCTATCTTATTAAGGTCTGGGCAACACAAAAACAACAAAACAGCACAGAATTCAGCAAAATCTGAAAACCAGACTCTACTGGTAATAGAAAGGTGGGAAATGAGTACAGAGATAGGGTTTGTTTTTTTTTTTTTTTTTCAAAAATTAAAACAGAGACAGTAAAACTAACACTTTTAAAGCAGAAAAATGGCTACCGCACTTGAGCGTGTAGCCCTCAACAGTTAAACAGTTAAAAAACACTTAAAATGATTAAAGTGAAAACAGTATCATAATTAGAAAAACAGTTCAAATACGTTGCAAAGTTAATAAAAAATGCTCAGAATATTGCGGCTAGTGAAAATAAGCAATAAAAGCAAAACAGAGGTACTTAATCCACTCAAAGTCTCCCTTTTCCCTCTCTCTGCTGTTGTAGAACTCTGCAGGACACCCAGGCAGGATCTTGCTGAGGTAATACAAGCTCAAAACCTGTGCAAACATGGGTTTTTAAACAGAAAGATGAAAGGGATAGAAATAGCCCAAAATGGCCAATAAAACTACAGATTCTGAGCTGAAACCACTCCTCCAGCAACAGATAGGCTGCCCAAAGCTCACCACTCTCACTGATGAACAGAGAAGCTTCCTTCTATCTTAGTAAGGTCTAGGCAACATAGAAACAAAAAACAGCCCAGAATTCAGCAAAATCTGAAAAACGTACTCTACTGGTTTTAGAAAGGTGGAAAACGAGTAGAGAGATAGGATTTTTTTTTGTTTGTTTGTTTTAAAAATTAAAACAGATACAGTAAAACAAACACTTTTAAAGCAGAAAAATGGCTATCGCACTTGACTGTGTAACCCTCAACAGTTCAACAGTTGAAAAACACTCAAAAACAATCAAAGTGCAAACAGTATCAGAATGCAAAAAAAAACAGATCAAATAAGTTGCAAAGTTAATAAAAAACACTCAGAATAGTGCGGCTAGCAAAAATAAGCAATAAAAAGCAAAACAGAGATACTTAATCCACTCAGAGTCTCCCTTTTCACTCTCTGCTGCTGTAAAACTCTACAGGACACCCAGGCAGGATCTTGCTGAGGAAATACAAGTGTTTTTTTTGTTTTTTGTTTTTTTTTAATTAAAACAGATACAGTAAAACAAACACTTTTAAAGCAGAAAATTGGCTATCATACTTGAGTGTGTAGCCCTTAACAGTTCAATAGTTGAAAAACACTTAAAAATGATCAGTTAAAGTGCAGACAGTATCTGAATTAAAAATGCTAGGAATAGTGCGACTAGTGAAAATAAGCAATAAAAAGCAAAACAGAGGTACTTAATCCACTCAAAGTCTCCCTTTTCTCTCTTTGCTGCTGTAGAACTCTGCAGGACACCCAGGCAGGATCTTGCTGAGGTAATACCTCATCCCAAATCCCAAACAAATGGATCAACTCTTAGGAGTGTTTTGTCAAACACGTTTATTATCATTTCCCTTCATCCATTGCCTTGGTGACCTTCACAAAGAAGTCCACCAGGTTTGGTAGACATGACCTTCCCCTGACAAAGCCAAATTTGATTGCGTCCAGTGTCTGAAGGTTGCCTCTATCTTTGTTGGTCTTTTCCAGGATGGGGGAAGGTGACTGTCTTTATTAGAGATGAACATTTCGTGGGAGTTGTGATGACACTCCATACCTCCATGCACATCCTAGCATAAAGACATACTGAACCATAGACAGACAGTAGCTAGCAATGTTCCAGTATATCATTTTCCCTGCTTTCTTAATATATGTATGTATGTATGTATGTATGTATGTATATATATATATATATATATATATATATATATATATATATATATATATATATATGGGTCTACTTTTGAAATTCTGTTGCCTGAGCACAATTCACTGAGAGCACACTTCACTGAAAACTCATTTGACTGAAACTCATTTTGTTGAAAGGTATAGGCCCTGTTCCCCACTGTAGTGCAATACTGGAGTTAGTATATATATATATATATATATATATATATATATATATATATATATATATTATATATATATATATATATATATATATATATATATATATATATATATATATCTATATATATTTATAGTAAGAGGGGTGTGGGGGTGTAGGGGTGTAGCCCCTCACTTATTTTAAACATTGGACATGGATACTTGCAAGTTGAATAAACAATTCTTTCCAGACGATAATATATAGCCAAACTATGTGCCCCACAGGCCCCCAATATGGGGGGCTGTGCCCCCACCACCATTACTATGTATACTAACTCAAGGATCACACTACAGTGTGGAACAGTGCATATACCTTTCAATAAAATGAGTTTCAGTTAAATGAGTTTTCAGTGAAGTGAGCTTTCAGTGAAATGAAGTAGACCTATGTGTATATATATATATATATATATATATATACATATATATATATATATATATATATAGATATATGTGGATCCCCATCTAATACTTCAATGGCCATATCATCGATTTTTGTTTTCACAAGAAGAAAATTGTGAAATTGAAATACCTGAATGACAACTTTTTTCCTAGGGCAAGCAAACACTTGCCAAACATGCCCTTTTCTACACTGTAGTGCAATCCTGGAGTTGGCATATACAGTTGGGGGGTGTGGGGGTGTAGAACCCCACCTAGGTGGGTTTCATTTACTCTGATGTGTGTTTTGTCAAAGTCTGGGCAAGTGTTCACTTGCCCTGAGAAAAATTCACCATTTGGGTATTTTGTTTTTGTGATTTTCATCTCGCGAAAATGACATGGCCGTTCAAGTATTAGAAGCAGATCCATATATATATATCTGCAATGCCCTGATGGCGCCTATCTCCAATGTGTAACAGTAATGAGTACTCTCTCTTTCTCTCTCTCTGTCTCTCTATGTAGAACAGACCATGTGTGTATAATTTTAAGAAGCATTTCCAGATGTAGGTATGTGCATATAAATAGTGAGCATATGCAGACAGCAGTGCCATTTTGAGAGAACAGGCAGAGCGTTAACATTTATGAGTGTGGTAGTCAGTCTGCTTATACGTTTTTTTTAAGTTTAAGCTACTAAGCCTCAGTCCTGAAGTGTTTTGGTGCAATAAAGCTGCTTGAATTGAACCCACAACTGTTCATCTGTTTTATCCTAACCATAACTGAGAATGAGAGTGCAACTTCTTTAAGCCACGAGATGCAGAGGTGACAGTGAAGGTATATTGAGCAGTTTGGATGATATAGTGCTCAAACGATCAAAAAGGGTCAGAAACAAACTTCAGGTAACCAAAACTTGCACAAATGATTTATTTTGCAAAGAAATTGAAACGGATGATTCAGATGCCATAAAATACACTATTAATCAAACAGGTAGCACAAAACACATTATTAATTAAATGAAGTGTTTGAAACCACAATATTTGATAAAACTATCAGAAATACTTATATGGGGCTCAGAATTACCTCCGGTTTGCACAACAAGCATGTTTAAAATAAAATGAGCCCAAGTAAAGTATAATGAGCATGATAAGAGGGTAAATGGGTATAGCCAGTGCAATAAAAGGGCAAAGTCAGCACAGATTAAAGTATAACGAGCATGATAAGAGGGTAAATGGGCATAACGAGTGCAATAAAAGGGCAAAGTCAGCACAGATTAAAGTATAACGAGCATGATAAGAGGGTAAATGGGCATAGCGAGTGCAAAAAAAGGGCAAAGTCAGCACAGATTAAAGTATAACGAGCATGATAAGAGGGTAAATGGCCACAGCGAGTGCAATAAAAGGGCAAAGTCAGCACATATTAAAGTATAACGAGCATGATAAGAGGGTAAATGGGCATAGCGAGTGCAATAAAAGGCCAAAGTCAGCACAGATTAAAGTATAATGAGCATGATAAGAGGGTAAATGGGCATAGCTAGTGCAATAAAAGGGCAAAGTCAGCACAGATTAAAGTATAACGAGCATGATAAGAGGGTAAATGGGCACAGCGAGTGCAACAAAAGGGCAAAGTCAGCACAGATTAAAGTACAACGAGCATGATAAGAGGGTAAATGGGCATAGCCAGTGCAATAAAAGGGCAAAGTCATCACAGATTAAAGTATAACGAGCATGATAAGAGGGTAAATGGGCATAGTGAGTGCAACAAAAGGGCAAAGTCAGCATAGATTAAAGTATAACGAGCATGATAAAAGGGTAAATAGGCATAGTGAGTTCAATAAAAGGGCAGAGTCAGCACAGATTAAAGTATAACAAGCATGATAAGAGGGTAAATGGGCATAGCGAGTGCAATAAAAGGGCAAAGTCAGCACAGATTAAAGTATAACGAGTATGATAAGAGGGTAAATGGGCATAGCGAGTGCAATAAAAGGGCAAAGTCAGCACAGATTAAAGTATAACAAGCATGATAAGAGGGTAAATGGGCACAGCGAGTGCAATAAAAGGGCAAAGTCAGCACAGATTAAAGTATAACGAGCATGATAAGAGGGTAAATGGGCATAGCGACTGCAACAAAAGGGCAAAGTCAGCACAGATTAAAGTATAACGAGCATGATAAGAGGGTAAATGGGCATAGCCAGTGCAATAAAAGAACAAAATCAGCACAGATTAAAGTATAACGAGCATGATAAGAGGGTAAATGGGCATAGCGAGTGCAATAAAAGGGCAAAGTTAGCACAGATTAAAGTATAACGAGCATGATAAGAGGGTAAATGGGCATAGCGAGTGCAATAAAAGGCCAAAGTCAGCACAGATTAAAGTATAACGAGCATGATAAGAGGGTAAATGGGCATAGCCAGTGCAATAAAAGGGCACCTACCTCAGGTAATGCGTTTCCTGAGCTGTTGTATAAATGGCAACAGCTCAATATTGAATTAAGTAATAATTACATGAGACTTCTGAGAGAATATCACCAAACAGAAGAAGAGACATTGAAAAGAACTGTGAACGAACTTTATAGCAGTATTAAGGGTAGAAATGTTGATGGAACTGTAGATATGTTACTGGACAATGTGATTGATAATGTAAGTCTTTTTGAAAGACGTTTGCTCGAACAGAAAAAGGGCAAAATTCTGAGAGACTTGAAAGATTTTAGCAACAACCACGTGTTCACTTGGCCCAGACCAGCTGGACATGTACAACAAATAAATGGGAATAATGCTGTTATTCAACCAAGTAGAACTGTTAATGCAACTAATATAGACAGAGGGTTAGCACTATCAAATGGCAGAGCTAATAATAACAACTTGAATTTGGGTGTTACAACTGTTTCTGTTACGAATGTTGCTAACAATACCACTGAGTTAACTGGGTCCTTTGATGATTCCACAGCAGTCTCAACTCCCCCTTTAACTGTTAGTTCTGTGAATGTCAGGACTTCAACCTCCAGTGAAGGGGTGCAAGTGAATACAGCTGACGCTGTAGTGAGGAAAAAGGTCCCAGTAACAGATAGTAATTTGAGTCTAGATAACACCAATGAGACAGCCTTCCACCCTTTCCCCATAGCACAGAATCAATGATTAGGGAGAGGGAGGTCTATGAGCAGAGGAAGACACAAAAGGAAGGGGTCAGGCAACGAGATAGTAGGTCCTACCCTCAAGAAAATGTGGGAGAGGACCGCACCTCGTTAGTGATTAATTTAACAAGTAGGGTATTAACATCTTATGAATATGATATTTTGAACAAAGCTTTGAGTTTCATACCCACAGCACGTGGGGATTTAGTGGAATCAGTAGTGGATTTGAAATGTTTCGTGAGGAATATACAGCTTAAATTGGATTTTCATTCTATTGACAATGGTATTAAAGAAGTGAGGTTTAAACTGAACAGTGTATATATACCCCAGTTACATCCCCTATTAGACACTTACTCACGTTTAGTAGAGAATGATATTTATGAATATTTTGATATGAATAGGAATTATAGATATAGGCAGAATCTTAACTTTCACCAAAGACAGGCATTGGATGCTCTGAAAATGGACCCTGGTATTGTCATTAGACCAGCCGACAAGGGTGGGCCTATTGTTTTAATGGATACTGCTGATTATACAGAAAGTATGAGGTCCTTGTTAAATGAAGGGACATTTTATGCACGGATTGATATGCAAATGGTTACAGAGAAAGTTTTCAAAGTTTTTGATATGTTAGATGAATTAGTGGTGACACATGATATTAGTGAGGAATTATACCACTATTTCAAGGTAAAAAATCCACGAATTCCAATTATACAGGGCCTTCCCAAAGTGCACAAGTCTTTGTATCATCCACCTATGAGGCCTATTGTATCTGGACAGGGTTGGTTAACTGAACCCATGTCCATCTACCTGGAACACTTTTCAAGGCCCTTGATTGATAGAAGCCCCCATATTCTTAAGGATAGTAAACAATTTTTGATAGAGCTCTATGATTATATGAAGAATGTGGACCCATTGAGTGACTTCTTTCTTGTTACACTTGACGTTGTAAGTTTGTTCACTATTATACCTAATGATTTGGGTGTGCAGTTCTTTCTTAATTTTTTACGTAGTAAATCAGATTATACTAGTAAGTTTATTGATTTATTAGCACTTTTTTTGGAAACTGTATTAGTCAACAATGTTTTTATGTTTGGGGATGAACTATATTTACAGAATGATGGCGTAGCTATGGGCACATCATGTGCCAATAGCTACGCCAACATAGTTATGGCTCAATGGGAGGAACAGCATCTCTTTCGACTTAGACACTATGAGGAACACATAGGTTTTAATAAAAGATTTGTAGATGATCTTTTTTTCTTATGGTTCGGCATGGAGGAGGAATTACTGTTGTTTTTTCAGGTTGTCAACCACTCTACAGATTTTTTAAAGTTTACCTTGAGTTATTCCAAAGAAACTATCTCTTTTTTAGATGTTTTTTTACATAGACTTCCGAATGGATTAATTAATACATCTATACATCGGAAAGCATGTTATAGAAATGCTTTACTCCATCGGCAAAGTATGCATCCTACCTATGTGTTCAATAATGTTATGAAGGGCCAAATTATGAGGGCGGCTAGGTTGAATCCCAGTGAGAATGGTTACACTGAGGAACTCAATAGAATGAGAGGGATGTTTATAAATAGAGGATATGATGAACATACTTTTGATAGAATGGAGTCAGAGGTCAGTAAGCTTTGATCTAATGTGGCCAGACCCTATTATTCTGAACCAGTTTTGACCAGTAACTTGGTACCATCTACTCCTGCAATTCCCTCTAGTTCACTTAGGGCCCCCCTTTTTTACACACTAGATGCTGGAGCCATAAGGAACTTTTTAGAAAATCGATGGGAAATATTGATCCTTGATCCAGCTGTTAGGGAAGTAGTAGGTCCAAAACCTCTGATTAGTTATAAGAACAAGCCCAATATGAGATACATGTTATGCAATAAGACACTGCATCCCACTACAAGCCATAACAAATCACAGGCTTCGAATACAAATCCATGTGGACATTGTAACCAGTGTATTTTTATAGATACTAGGATTTCCTTTGTACACCCTGTTACCCAATATGAGTTCAAACTAAATACGAATACTACCTGTATGAGCTCCAATGTGATCTATCTGGCTAGGTGTTCTGCCTGTACCTCGTTTTACATTGGTAAAATGAACAGAATGTTTAAAGAGAGGATCAGGGAACACATGTATCAGATTAGGATGGGCAATGCCACTAACGCACTAGCTAGGCATGTGAAATCCACTGGTCCAGAACACACGTTTTTATTTTGTGTTTTACAAGAGGTTCATTCCAGTAGTAGGGGAGGTGATTTTATTAACTACACCTTAGAAAGAGAGATGTCCTGGATAATAAGGTGCAGGGCTGATAAGCACCCAGGGTTGAATGAAAAAATACACATAGCACCAGTATTAAAGAAAAAGAGATGTTATAGACCTTAGTATATATGATTATATATACTGGCTTTAAATTCTACCCTTTTTTTCATTTATTAACATTGCATAAATTTTAGCATAAGTTTTCAATAGTTCCCCGCATGATGTATTGTTTCATAACATCAGATTATTAATAGTTCATATTTTAGATAGTTTGTAATGTGTTTTTTAAATAGTTGAGATGTTTTTTAAGCATGTGACAAAGTTTTTAACCTATCAGTAGCGACACCCATGTATTTAAACTGTATATGTTTTGCGTAACATTGTACTGTCTGAAGAAGCCTACGGGTGAAAGCGCTAACAGATTTGAAAATAAACTGCTTGATTTTATCATTTTGCAGTTTTGTGGCATCTCTTTACAGCTCTGTGACTTTTTTCTATTGACTGTTTATTGCCTTGAATGAGGAGTATATGTTTTAACTTTGACTAGCCATCAGACCCAGCGCATGGTGTTGCTTTTAGTTTGCCTTATTTTTATCTTTTTCTCCATTGCTATTGCTGGGTCACTGCTCCGTTGTTCTGGTGGTCTCATCTTTTGCGTATTGTGTACAGATTAAAGTATAACGAGCATTATAAGAGGGTAAATGGGCATAGCGAGAGAAATAAAAGGGCAAAGTCAGCACAGATTAAAGTATAACGAGCATGATAAGAGGGTAAATGGGCATAGCGAGTGCAATAAAAGGGCAAAGTCAGCACAGATTAAAGTATAACGAGCATGATAAGAGGGTAAATGGGCATAGCTAGTGCAATAAAAGGCCAAAGTCAGCACAGATTAAAGTATAACGAGCATGATAAGAGGGTAAATGGGCATAGCTAGTGCAATAAAAGGGCAAAGTCAGCACAGATTAAAGTACAACGAGCATGATAAGAGGGTAAATGGGCATAGCGAGTGCAATAAAAGGGCAAAGTCAGCACAGATTAAAGTATAACGAGCATTATAAGAGGGTAAATGGGCATAGCGAGTGCAATAAAAGGGCAAAGTCAGCACAGATTAAAGTATAACGAACATTATAAGAGGGTAAATGGGCATAGCGAGAGCAATAAATGGGCAAAGTCAGCACAGATTAAAGTATAACGAGCATTATAAGAGGGTAAATGGGCATAGCGAGTGCAATAAAAGGGCAAAGTCAGCACAGATTAAAGTATAACGAGCATTATAAGAGGGTAAATGGGCATAGCCAGTGCAATGAAAGGGCAAGGTCAGCAGAGATTAAAGTATAACGAGTATGATAAGAGGGTAAATGGGCATAGCTAGTGCAATAAAAGGGCAACGTCAGCACAGATTAAAGTATAACAAGCATGAAAAGAGGGTAAATGGGCATAGTGAGTGCAATAAAAGGGCAAAGTCAGCACAGATTAAAGTATAACGTGCATGATAAGAGGGTAAATGGGCATAGCGAGTGCAACAAAAGGGCAAAGTCAGCACAGATTAAAGTATAACGAGCATGATAAGAGGGTAAATGGGCATAGCGAGTGCAACAAAAGGGCAAAGTCAGCACAGATTAAAGTATAACTAGCATGATAAGAGGGTAAATGGGCATAGCGAGTGCAATAAAAGGGCAAAGTCAGCACAGATTAAAGCATAACAAACATGATAAGAGGGTAAATGGGCATAGCTAGTGCAATAAAAGGGCAACGTCAGCACAGATTAAAGTATAACAAGCATGAAAAGAGGGTAAATGGGCATAGTGAGTGCAATAAAAGGGCAAAGTCAGCACAGATTAAAGTATAACGGGCATGATAAGAGGGTAAATGGGCATAGCGAGTGCAACAAAAGGGCAAAGTCAGCACAGATTAAAGTATAACGAGCATGATAAGAGGGTAAATGGGCATAGCGAGTGCAACAAAAGGGCAAAGTCAGCACAGATTAAAGTATAACGAGCATGATAAGAGGGTAAATGGGCATAGCCAGTGCAATAAAAGGGCAAAGTCAGAGCAGATTAAAGTATAACGAGCATGATAAGAGGGTAAATGGGCACAGCGAGTGCAATAAAAGGGCAAAGTCATCACAGATTAAAGTATAATGAGCATGATAAGAGGGTAAATGGGCATAGCCAGTCCAATAAAAGAACAAAGTCAGGTGATTAAAGTATAACGAGCATGATAAGAGGGTAAATGGGCATAGCCAGTGCAATAAAAGGGCAAAGTCAGCACAGATTAAAGTATAACGAGCATGATAAGAGGGTAAATGGGCATAGCCAGTGCAATAAAAGGGCAAAGTCAGCACAGATTAAAGTATAACGAGCATGATAAGAGGGTAAATGGGCATAGCGAGTGCAACAAAAGGGCAAAGTCAGCACAGATTAAAGTATAACGAGCATGATAAGAGGGTAAATCGGCATAGCGAGTGCAATAAAAGGGCAAAGTCAGCACAGATTAAAGTATAACGAGCATTATAAGAGGGTAAATGGGCACAGCGAGTGCAATAAAAGGGCAAAGTCAGCATAGATTAAAGTATAACAAGCATGATAAGAGGGTAAATGGGCATAGCGAGTGCAATAAAAGGGCAAAGTCAGCACAGATTAAAGTATAACGAGCATGATAAGAGGTTAGATGGGCATAGCGAGTGCAATAAAAGGGCAAAGTCAGCATAGATTAAAGTATAACAAGCATGATAAGAGGGTAAATAGGCATAGTGAGTGCAATAAAAGGGCAAAGTCAGCACAGATTAAAGTATAACGAGCATTATAAGAGGGTAAATGGGCATAGCGAGAGAAATAAAAGGGCAAAGTCAGCACAGATTAAAGTATAACGAGCATGATAAGAGGGTAAATGGGCATAGCTAGTGCAATAAAAGGGCAACGTCAGCACAGATTAAAGTATAACAAGCATGAAAAGAGGGTAAATGGGCATAGTGAGTGCAATAAAAGGGCAAAGTCAGCACAGATTAAAGTATAACGTGCATGATAAGAGGGTAAATGGGCATAGCGAGAGAAATAAAAGGGCAAAGTCAGCACAGATTAAAGTATAACGAGCATGATAAGAGGGTAAATGGGCATAGCGAGTGCAATAAAAGGGCAAAGTCAGCACAGATTAAAGTATAACGAGCATGATAAGAGGGTAAATGGGCATAGCCAGTGCAATAAAAGGACAAAGTCAGCACAGATTAAGGTATAACGAGCAAGATAAGAGGGTAAATGGGCATAGCGAGTGCACTAAAAGGGGAAAGTCAGCACAGATTAAAATATAACGAGCATGATAAGAGGGTAAATGGGCATAGCCAGTGCAATAAAAGAACAAAGTCAGCACAGATTAAAGTATAACGAGCATGATAAGAGGGTAAATCGGCATAGCCAGTGCAATAAAAGGGCAAAGTCAGCACAGATTAAAGTATAACGAGCATGATAAGAGGGTAAATGGGCATAGCGAGTGCAATAAAAGGGCAAAGTCAGCACAGATTAAAGTATAACGAGCATGATAAGAGGGTAAATGGGCATAGCGAGTGCAATAAAAGGGCAAAGTCAGCACAGATTAAAGTATAACGAACATTATAAGAGGGTAAATGGGCATAGCGAGAGCAATAAATGGGCAAAGTCAGCACAGATTAAAGTATAACGAGCATGATAAGAGGGTAAATGGGCATAGCCAGTGCAATCAAAGGGCAAATTCAGCACAGATTAAAGTATAACGAGCATGATAAGAGGGTAAATAGGCATAGCCAGTGCAATAAAAGGGCAAAGTCAGCACAGATTAAAGTATAACAAGCATGATAAGAGGGTAAATGGGCATAGCGAGTGCAATAAAAGGGCAAAGTCAGCACAAATTAAAGTATAACGAGCATGATAAGAGGGTAAATGGGCATAGTGAGTGCAATAAAAGGGCAAAGTCAGCACAGATTAAGGTATAACGAGCAAGATAAGAGGGTAAATGGGCATAGCGAGTGCAATAAAAGGGCAAAGTCAGCACAGATTAAAGTATAACAAGCATGATAAGAGGGTAAATGGGCATAGCCAGTCCAATAAAAGAACAAAGTCAGCACAGATTAAAGTATAACGAGCATGATAAGAGGGTAAATGGGCATAGCCAGTGCAATAAAAGGGCAAAGTCAGCACAGATTAAAGTATAACGAGCATGATAAGAGGGTAAATGGGCATAGCCAGTGCAATAAAAGGGCAAAGTCAGCACAGATTAAAGTATAACGAGCATGATACGAGGGTAAATGGGCATAGCGAGTGCAACAAAAGGGCAAAGTCAGCACAGATTAAAGTGTAATGAGCATGATAAGAGGGTAAATAGGCATAGTCAGTGCAATAAAAGGGCAGAGTCAGCACAGATTAAAGTATAACGAGCATGATAAGAGGGTAAATAGGCATAGCGAGTGCAATAAAAGGGCAAAGTCAGCACAGATTAAAGTATAACTAGCATGATAAGAGGGTAAATGGGCATAGCGAGTGCAATAAAAGGGCAAAGTCAGCACAGATTAAAGTATAACGAGCATGATAAGAGGGTAAATGGGCATAGCCAGTGCAACAAAGGGGCAAAGTCAGCACAGATTAAAGTATAACGAGCATGATAAGAGGTTAGATGGGCATAGCGAGTGCAATAAAAGGGCAAAGTCAGCATAGATTAAAGTATAACAAGCATGATAAGAGGGTAAATAGGCATAGCGAGTGCAATAAAAGGGCAAAGTCAGCACAGATTAAAGTATAACGAGCATTATAAGAGGGTAAATGGGCATAGCGAGAGAAATAAAAGGGCAAAGTCAGCACAGATTAAAGTATAATGAGCATGATAAGAGGGTAAATGGGCATAGCTAGTGCAATAAAAGGGCAACGTCAGCACAGATTAAAGTATAACAAGCATGAAAAGAGGGGAAATGGGCATAGTGAGTGCAATAAAAGGGCAAAGTCAGCACAGATTAAAGTATAACGTGCATGATAAGAGGGTAAATGGGCATAGCGAGAGAAATAAAAGGGCAAAGTCAGCACAGATTAAAGTATAACGAGCATGATAAGAGGGTAAATGGGCATAGCTAGTGCAATAAAAGTGCAACGTCAGCACAGATTAAAGTATAACAAGCATGAAAAGAGGGTAAATGGGCATAGTGAGTGCAATAAAAGGGCAAAGTCAGCACAGATTAAAGTATAACGAGCATTATAAGAGGGTAAATGGGCATAGCGAGAGAAATAAAAGGGCAAAGTCAGCACAGATTAAAGTATAACGAGCATGATAAGAGGGTAAATGGGCATAGCCAGTGCAATAAAAGGACAAAGTCAGCACAGATTAAGGTATAACGAGCAAGATAAGAGGGTAAATGGGCATAGCGAGTGCACTAAAAGGGGAAAGTCAGCACAGATTAAAATATAACGAGCATGATAAGAGGGTAAATGGGCATAGCCAGTGCAATAAAAGAACAAAGTCAGCACAGATTAAAGTATAACGAGCATGATAAGAGGGTAAATGGGCATAGCCAGTGCAATAAAAGGGCAAATTCAGCACAGATTAAAGTATAACGAGCATGATAAGAGGGTAAATGGGCATAGCGAGTGCAATAAAAGGGCAAAGTCAGCACAGATTAAAGTATAACGAGCATGATAAGAGGGTAAATGGGCATAGCGAGTGCAATAAAAGGGCAAAGTCAGCACAGATTAAAGTATAACGAACATTATAAGAGGGTAAATGGGCATAGCGAGAGCAATAAATGGGCAAAGTCAGCACAGATTAAAGTATAACGAGCATGATAAGAGGGTAAATGGGCATAGCCAGTGCAATCAAAGGGCAAATTCAGCACAGATTAAAGTATAACAAGCATGATAAGAGGGTAAATAGGCATAGCCAGTGCAATAAAAGGGCAAAGTCAGCACAGATTAAAGTATAACAAGCATGATAAGAGGGTAAATGGGCATAGCGAGTGCAATAAAAGGGCAAAGTCAGCACAGATTAAAGTATAACAAGCATTATAAGAGGGTAAATGGGCACAGCGACTGCAACAAAAGGGCAAAGTCAGCACAGATTAAAGTATAACGAGCATTATAAGAGGGTAAATGGGCATAGCGAGTGCAATAAAAGGGCAAAGTCAGCACAGATTAAAGTTTAACGAGCATGATAAGAGGGTAAATGGGCATAGCTAGTGCAATAAAAGGGCAACGTCAGCACAGATTAAAGTATAACGAGCATGAAAAGAGGGTAAATGGGCATAGTGAGTGCAATAAAAGGGCAAAGTCAGCACAGATTAAAGTATAACGTGCATGATAAGAGGGTAAATGGGCATAGCCAGTACAATAAAAGAACAAAATCAGCACAGATTAAAGTATAACGAGCATGATAAGAGGGTAAATAGGCATAGCCAGTGCAATAAAAGGGAAAAGTCAGCACAGATTAAAGTATAACGAGCATGATAGAGGGTAAATGGGCATAGCGAGTGCAATAAAAGGGCAAAGTCAACACAGAAAAGCAAGGCGAATGCATGTGTTTTAGTAAACGACCGTGCTGTGATATCAGCTACTATTTCACATTGACCAAAGCTATTCAAAGTATAACTGGAGTTGTTCGAAGCATTTCAGAGAGTGCAAAGTGTTTGCAGTGTGTGCTTTATTACAGTACAATTATTTCAGTTTACTGTGTGCAAAGTACAGTTATTTTGCAAAGTGCAGTCAAAGTACAGCCATTTTGCAAAAGTTTCTTGTGCTGTGTATATTTATTCACAGAGTGCCACCATTTCAAAGTGTTTCTTACACTGTACAGAGTTATTTTGCAAAGTACAGATATTTTAAAGTGGTCTTGTGCTGTGTACAGTTTATTTGCAAAGAGCATTCATTTTGATTTGCTTCTTACTCTGAGCTTCTTCTGCTGAGTACAGTTTGTTCGCAAAGTACGATCATTTTAAAGTACTTCTTACACTGATAAGGAGGGATTTTGCAAGGTACAGTGATTTTAAAGTGTTTTTGTGCTATGGAGACTTATTTCACAAAGTGCAGTTATTTCAAAGATTTTGCTGTGCTATTGGGCATAATTACCAGTTCTGGCATAAAGTTCTGGCATATATTTATGTGTGCATATTTGTACATAATTCCAAGCACACTACTGTGTGTTGATATGGCAGAGGCATTTTGCAGACCTAGCATACCTCTCAACCTGGAAACATCAAAAATCTGGACAAGGCCCATGAAAAATAGGTACAAATCTGCACACTGATTAACATAAAATTTGCATACATAATTGTGTAACCCGCCCACTCCAATTAAACTGTGGGATGCCAAATTTCAAATGCAAACTGAAGAACAGACAACCAAAATATGGCACCAGAGTCCCCCTGCAGCCATTCCAATATCCCTATACCTGGCTATTTCACCCCATTTACCATAAACACTAATGTGCATACTGCTTTACTTCTACAATGATTATTTGGAGGTTATTTTTACATTTTATGGCACAATGCACAAACACTAATAGATATCTGCTAAACAAAGCAATACCGTCTCACAATGAAAATAGACTTAGCATTAAAACTTCTCTGCCCTTGAAACTCACATTCATTGAAACAGCAATGAAACCCGCAGTCCTTCATGGATGCACTGGAACTGTCAGCATTTACTAACAACATGTATTTTCACACCAATAGAATTCACCTCCTCCAATACACAGATGAAGTAACTCTAATTCATAGTGCATGCATTTTAAAACTATTAATGGGAAAGCTACATGATGGTTTCAGTACAACAGGTGGCTGACAGAGAAACAGCTATGTCTCAACAATGACAAAATATGAGAATGTTTTAACTGCAACTCAGCAGGTCCTCTTAAAATAGGATAGTCATGGAAATATCTAGGAATGGTACTGGATTGTAAAATATAATTTAAAAAACAAACAACTGTATGTCCTCTCCTTTCTTAAATAATATAACCTACCAAACCACTAAACACTCAGCTGCTGAAACTCTTCGTTTACCTAAACTACTATAGGAAAAGTAGCTATGAACAAACTTAGCAAGCATATGAGTGCAAAGCTTGCACCCACTTACAACACAAAAGTGAAAGTCATACTGTAGCTGGTCCTCTTTCCATCACTCTTTGTCCCTCATAGATTTAAGCTAGATGATTCTGCAAGCTTAAATTCAATTTACTGATCTTTCTTTCTCCACAAGGACCTATGCACTGTCTCAGCTGATTTTTTTTTATCCTAATATAGAGTCTGTGGAAATATACGGTCATCTGATCAATGCTACATTACTGTTCAAAAACCTCATTCCAGAATGTGAGAAAGAGCTCCTACAATTTATTTGCCTGCATTGTAGAACATACTGCCTTCACATACCAGGTCTGTCTGTCTCTAATACAGCATTGTTAAAGTAACTTGAAAATGTTATTCCCTAGAGCAATCTCAATGTTCCGATTGTGATGCGACTTTTTGTTAATAACCATCTAACCTGTGTAGCCCCTCTCATTTCTGAAGTAGTCACAGATTATATATCACAACCTCTTACCCTCTGTTATAACTACTCTCTACTTTCTTATCCCTTTTCCTGATACTTAAATACTGCCTGGCGCTTGCATGATCAGCTTCCTGTTACAAGTTCTCTGCTCTGTTTGTTTTAGGTACCCTGCTTTTAAGGCAGCAGCATAACATTCTGTTTTTCTCGCAGACAGCACAGCAGCAGCATAACGTACATATGGCAGTATAATATTGTGTTCCCAGCCGGAACAATTATTCCCTTCTTCTGGCTTGTATGCATGAGCTAGACAGATAGCTCAATTCTGATAGGCTGGCAGACTGTTTCACAGAGCTGACAGCATCATGCATATGATGATGTCAGCTCCGAAAGCCAGAACAAAAAAAATTAAAAATAAACTTATGGGAAATTTGGAAATTGAGGGATGCCACTCGAGAATAGTGGCACCCCATTATTTGGACTCCAAAACATGGTAAAAACAGAGTAATTTGGGACGGTTGGGAGGTATGAGACCCAGTCCATTTGTGTTTGATCATAATATTTCACAGAATTGGAAAGTATTCAAACTTGAATACAATATTTTCATACAAGCAGCTTTTTCTGACAAAGATGCAATTACAAGGGCAATCTTTTTGCTTAACTTAGCGGGGTCAGAGGCCATTGAAAGAGATTGTTCATTTGTGTGTGCACCAGCAGTATATGCAGGAGAAGGGGAAAACTGCAATAGTGTTGTACCAGCTGAATCAAGAGAGGGCCCTGAGTGCTTGAAAAGTAAATTTAGAGAAATGTGCAATCCCCAGAGAAAGGTTACATTAGAGATGCACCTATTTTATACAAGAGATGAAAGGCCATGTGAAACTTTTGCATATTATATCACTGACTTGAGAAAGATGTGGTGATTTGAAAGATAAGTTAATAAAGGTCAGGCTTATGTGTGGAATTAATAGTGCTGCAGTGAGAAAGATTTAGCTTCATGACAGTGATTTAATGTTGAGCAAAGCTATAGAGATTTATCAAATCTATGAGCTCACAGAAAGGCACAAAAGTATGCTTGCAAGTAATAAGAACTATGCTTCAGCAGCCTATAGAGCAAGCTTAGACAGCATGCAACACTTGGCAAGTAGTGGCAGGCCTATGCACATGGCAGTTACAGCCCCTATGGGTTCCCCTGGGAGATCCCGTAACTTTCTAGCAAGTTCCAAGACTAGGTCAGGAAAACGGACATGCTCAGTACAGTATAAGGGTGAGTCAGTAAAACACAAATCAAGTCTTATTGTTAACTTTCATAATTGTGGTACCAATCATGAGTCTAAAAGAGAGATGTGCTTAGCATTTGGTCAGCAATGCCACAAGTGTAAAAAAATGGAACTACTTTCAAAGGTTTTGTAAAACAAGCAAGCCTCATTCAGTTATTAAGAAAGGTCACTTAAAAAGCAAGTTGATCATGTGGGAAGCTGCAACCCTACTTTCTATGTAGATGGTGTATCAGTGGTCAGTGAAAAGGTTAATGTAGTAGATTTGCTGGCAAAGAAAGAAGTATGTTGTACTGTCCTGATCAATGGTAAACTCAAAGAGCTCAAGGTGGACACTGGTTCAAAGTGTAACGTAATGTCAGCAGAAACATTTGCTAGAGTAACAGCTGGTGAGCAACTTAATTTGGCTAATTGTGTGAAGCTTGTTGATTATGGAGGTGAAGAGATTCAAACTAAAGGTTCAGTAGTGCTTTCATGCTATTCAGCCGGGAACAGTTACAGCTTGCAGTTTTATGTAGTCAGAAGCCTGTGCAGTCATTATTAGGTCTCAGAGACAGTTTGAGAATGAAACTGCTTTCTTTTATCAAAGAAGTCCACCATGTAAGCACATGTCCCAGTTCCAGCTTCAGTGATGCTACTTTCTCAGAGTATGCTGAAGCTTTTGATGACAAGCTAGGCAAAACTTCCAGTTGTGTACTCCATGAAAGTAGGCCCAAAGGTAAGTCTAGTGATCAGAACAGTGAGGAGAGTTCCAATAGTTATGCAGGACAAAGTCAAAGTCCAGTTAGACAAGATGGTGCAGCAAGGTGTGATTTGTCCAGTCACAGAACCAACTGAGTGGGTGTCTTCCATGGTAGCTGCTCATAAGAAAAGTTCAGATGAAATCAGAATATGCATTGACCCAAGAGACTTGAACAAGGCATTAAAGAGACCTCATCATCCTATGTGTACAGTTGAGGAGGTTGCCACCCTCATGCCAAATGCCACTGTTTTTTTTCTGTCTTAGATGCAAAGAGTTAATTTTGGCAAGTAATGCTTGATCACAAATCTTCACTTCTGACTACATTCAGCACACCATTTGGTAGATGCAGATTCCTCAGGATGGCTTTTGGAATAAATTTTGCCTGTGAAGTCTTTCAGTGTGCAATGGAGCACATTTTGTCAGGCTATCCTTGTACTATAATAGTTGATGATTTACTGGTTGGAGGTAATGGTGAAGCAGAGCATGACAGAAACCTTAGGAAAGTTCTGGACAGAGCGCATGAAGTGAACTTGAAGCTTAATCCTCTGAAATGTAAATTTAGACTACCAGAAGTTACTTATGCAGGTTATTTATTTACCAGTACAGACTTATGACAAGACCCTTCCAAACAAGAAGCCATTCTTGAGATGCCGACTCCAGACAATGTCCAATCTCTACAGCATTTCCTTGGTATGGTTAACTATATGGACAAATTTATCCCTGACTTTAGTGAGTTATCTGCACCTTTAAGAGAGCTAACACACAAAAATGCTGCCTGGTCATGGTTAGAACAACACCAAAGAGCATTTGATAACCTCAAACAGCAAATTGTCACCCCACCTACATTGAGATACTATGATGTCCACAAACCAGTAGTTCTTTCCTGTGATGCTTCAAAGTTCAGTCTTGGTGCAGTTATTCTTCAAGAGGGCAGACGTGCTTCCTATGCATTTATAACTCTTATGCAAACTGAGATGCAGTATGCTCAAAATGAGAAGGCACTTTTGGCAATTGTGTTCGCATGTTCGAAGTTCCATGATTACATTTATGGCCGAACTATCCAGATTGAGACTGATCGTCAACCTCTAGTCACTACTTTAAAGAAGCCTATGCCTACAGCTTCTGAAAGACTATCGTCAACCTCTAGTCACTATTTTAAAGAAGCCTATGCATACAGCTCCTGAAAGACTATCGTCAACCTCTAGTCACTGTTTTAAAGAAGCCTATGCATACAGCTCCTGAAAGACTTTCGTCAACCTCTAGTCACTATTTTAAAGAAGCCTATGCATACAGCTCCTGAAAGACTATCGTCAACCTCTAGTCACTACTTTAAAGAAGCCTATGCACACAGCTCCTGAAAGACTATCGTCAACCTCTAGTCACTATTTTAAAGAAGCCTATGCATACAGTTCCTGAAAGACTATCGTCAACCTTTAGTCACTATTTTAAAGAAGCCTATGCATACAGCTCCTGAAAGACTATCGTCAACCTCTAGTCACTATTTTAAAGAAGCCTATGCATACAGCTCCTGAAAGACTATCGTCAACTTCTAGTCACTATTTTAAAGAAGCCTATCATACAGCTCCTGAAAGACTATCGTCAACCTCTAGTCACTACGTTAAAGAAGCCTATGCATACAGCTCCTGAAAGACTATCGTCAACCTCTAGTCACTGCTTTAAAGAAGCCTATGTATACAGCTCCTGAAAGACTATCGTCAACCTCTAGTCACTATTTTAAAGAAGCCTATGCATACAGCTCCTGAAAGACTATCGTCAACCTCTAGTGACTATTTTAAAGAAGCCTATGCATACAGCTCCTGAAAGACTATCGTCAACCTCTAGTCACTATTTTAAAGAAGCCTATGCATACAGCTCCTGAAAGACTATCGTCAACCTCAAGTCACTACTTTAAAGACGCCTATGCATACAGCTCCTGAAAGACTATCGCCAACCTCTAGTCACTACTTTAAAGAAGCCTATGCATACAGCTCCTGAAAGAATATCGTCAACCTCTAGTGACTATTTTAAAGAAGCCTATGCATACAGCTCCTGAAAGACTATCGTCAACCTCTAGTCACTATTTTAAAGAAGCCTATGCATACAGCTCCTGAAAAACTATCATCAACCTCTAGTCACTATTTTAAAGAAGCCTATGCATACCACTCCAGCAAGACTACAAAGGATGATGCTCAGATTGCAAAAGTACAACTTCAAAATGGTCTACGCAAAAGGCAAACTTCTTTATCTGGCTGATACCTTATCCAGATCGCCCAGAAATTCCACAGAACAACTTTGTTAGATTAGGAGTACTAGTTTTCAGTTTATCTATGTTCAGACAATACTAACAGGAGAACAGATTTCAGTTCATTTTTTATCTGTGTTCATGTAACACTTGCATAATGTTCTCATGTTTTCAGTCAATTGTACAACAGTACTAGTTTTAAGTTTATCTATGTTCAGACAATACTGACAGAAAAACAGATTTCAGTTTATTTTTTTATCTGTGCTCAGGTAACACTGTCAAAATGTTCTCATGTTTTCCGACAATTGTACAATAGTGCTAGTTTTCAGTTTATGTTCAGACTATACTGACAGGAAAACGTACTAATAGTTTAGTTTCAGAATATAACATGTACTGGTTTTCAGTTATGCTTTTATCTGTGTTCAGTTAACACTGGTGAAAGATATTCTTTTAGCATTAATTTAGTTAGTCTTCAGAATATACACAGCTATTTTAAATGGTCAGTATATGCTAATGCAAATTTCAGTCAAGATTCAGAATATGACATTCATACTCAGTTATGTATTCAGTATAGTACATTTCAGTCAAATCTCAGAATATAAAAATAATACTCAGTTATTTCACATTATTCTGTTATTAGTTTTAAGGGTAAAGTAACAGTATTACATTATTTAGACGTTAGTTAAGGTTAAAGTAACACTTATTTGTAACAGGCTTATTACATCATACATTTCTATCACCCTTCACATTATTCAGTCATTTGTTAAGGGTAAAGTGACAGAATTATTTATTACAGGCTTATTAAGATAGGGTATCAAACAATAGGTAATAACAGTTTGTCAGTATACTCAAGGCATAGCATGGCAGGCTTAATTTGTTAATTAATTTACAGATTACAGTACACTTTACATAACTATTGGACATTAGTCATAAAGTTAAAAAAGACACTAACAGAAAATGTAAAGGTGCAGACCTGAAATACAGAAAGCATAAGTTTTAGTAAATTATTAAGATAAGTTATCTAAAAAATAGGTACTAATAGTAATTCAATGCACTCAAGACATAACAGGGCAAGCTTAATTTATTAATTAGTTTACAGATTACAGTGCACGTTTACCAGTGCCGGCTGGTGACTTCAAATCAAAGGGGAGCTGCAGGAGACAGCTGATTGGGTGGGGCCAACAGGAAGGGGTGGAACTATGGTACATTGGGATCGATGCTGGCTATGCTTACCAGTTTACATTATCCTTGAATACTCTTGCATAAAGATATCCAGCTCTATCGTATAAGATATTAATCATCTACCTTAGAACCCAGTTATGAAGTCACTGCAAAACATCTATGCTCATCAACACACTGACTCAAAAACTGAAGACGTTTCTGAATCCTCCTCATAATGTGTAACAATATTTAGATCTCCAGTAGGTCAAGCTTTTGAAATAATACACAAAGCAATGTTTCAACATCACATTTACAAAACAACTTCAGTTTAATTGTAGACAAGTTCCTAATTAAAATATGCATTTCTTGTCTTCTGTGTAAAGGTATGTCATCATACATCACTCCTAAGATAGCTAATTATTGGGGAAGTGTGATAAGGCAGAAATGAAATTTTATCCAAAGTACTGTTTGCTTTTGTTGTAAAAAATGTATGTTCAGTCTCATATTTTTATGGAAAAAGTTTGAAAAATCAGTCTGATTTATTCCTAGTAAAAGTACAGTTTTGTTAAAAAATCAAACATCTTCAGTTCTGCAGTTTTAGACAGATACCCACCAATCATATAAAAACAATGCTCCTTTCCTTATATTCTGTAAACTATAAACTTTTTAGAAAGTCAACAGCAGGCTGCAGGTGAAAATTAAGTTAATGAAAAACACCACACATTGCAAATCAAATGTAGCAAACATCAGCAGATCACAAATGAACATTTACCAGGAGCTAATGTTACATGCTACAGCAGGGTAAGCAACCTATACTCCTACCAACCCTTTCATCTCTCCATATAAACAGCACCTCAAGTCACAGACCATAAGTCTAGTGGGGTTAACATTTATTTTTATTTATTTATTTATTTATTTACTTCACATTTGTCAACCAGGTTAGTCCAACTGAGTTTTCAAACAAACCCATGTTCAGTGGAGACCCGAGTGGAAAAGCCCCAGCAAAAATAAGTAAAGATAAGGTGACAATATACAAATATTAAATAATCACAATACAGAACAACTGTAAAAAGAAAAGGTTATTAGCTATTTGCATTGCATTGATAGTAGGCAACCCATTTTCAGTGGAGACCCAAGAGGAAAGAGCCCAGCAAACATAAGCAAAGGTAAACATACAGGACAAAAACTATTAAAAATAACAATGCAAATACGAAATTAATTATAAAGAGAAAAAAGAAAGAATTATGAACATTAAGGGTTGCACTGATAGCAGTGGTCTAAAATTTACTACATATGAGAGTAAAAACTAAAAGATAATCATTGTTCCAAACAAGGACAATGTACAGACATTGATATGAAGTGGGGGGGTAAACAGTGTGGAGAATGGGAGGGGGCTATACAGGGGGCTATAGTATGGCTGTAGTAGTACAGCTGAGGGATTAGGTTCGTTTAAGCAGAAGTTACTAACAGAGAAAGAAAGTTAGGAGACGTAATAGGTTATACAGTAGATCAGACAGTAATGCAAATATATATCTTACTTTTTGTCAAACTGTGACATGTATGGCAATGCCAAAACAGACTGCATGGTCAGCAGTACAGCTCACTATTGGTAAAGAAATTGTCGGTTACCTTACCTTCTGTATGGGCTGTCAAACAGTTGACAACCATCACTAAAAATCTAAACTACTGCATAATGTACAATCTTTAAATGCACAGTAAAACATGTACAATTGTAATTATGAAATGTTTGGTTAAAGAGACAGACTGTTTTCAAAACAAAAATAAGCCCTTTAGATTTCAAACTTTAATGCACATGTTTACAAACAGAACTCCCAGCACAGAAAACTATGCTTAAACTGCACCACTTCTGATCTGGGTTATTTTATCAACCTGCTGAGCAAACCAAAGCACAAATGTATCAAAAAGTACAGTTGTGTACACTTACCATAAATGTAGATGTTCGAGTGTATTCACTGTTGCAGTCATTACATTTGGGTAATCTGCTGGCAAGTTGCCCTCAGTCGGCCTGATTAACAAAGTCTTGGGTCCTGCATCGGTTGCTGTCCCTTCTTCCATGACGTCAGGTTGTCAGGGGTATAAAACATGCAGCCGAAGCCATTACATCAGTTTTTCTTGCCCCAGATGTCAGGTGCCCCCCTAATGGGAAGCAATTAAATATAAAGGTACAATGATATACCTCCAACAAAAAAGCAAATACACCAAAAAGCTTTTAAGCATAGTAAAGGAAAGTAGAGGTATAGCCAAAAGACGTTAAGGGGCTGGAGGGAGGGTAACCAGGACTGCAACAGTGAATACACTCGAACATCTACATTTATGGCAAGTGTACACAACTGTACTATGTTCTTCGTGTTTCACTGTTGTAGTCATTACATTTAGGTAGATTCCCAAAGCTATGGTTGGGAGGAGGAATTTAGATAGCATTAGGACCAGCTATAAGGCCCTGCAAGACTGCAGTGGCAAAGCCAGCTCTGGATTTAGAGAAAATGGGCAAATGATAATGCTTGGTGAAAGTATGTACAGAACTCCAGTTAGCAGCTTCTAGGATGTCCCTGGTAGGGACGCCTCTGAGAAAGGCTGTAGAGATAGATGCAGCCCTGGTGGAGTGAGGTCTGATCCCCTGGGCAATAGGTTTTTCATGGTGCTTATAGCAAAAATGAATGCAATGGCCTATCCATTTAGAAATGGTTTGCTTTGAAATAGCCTTCCCCTCTGCTCCTGCAGTAAATGCCACCAGCAGTTGTTCAGATTTCCTTTGAGGTTTAGTCTTGTCCAAGTATAATCTAAGTTGTCTGTGCACATCTAGTATCCGTTCCCCTTTTTTCTGTGGATTGAGAAAGAAGGTTGGCAAATGAATGGACTGATTAAGAGCCACAGTGGATACCACCTGGGCATGAAGGATGGATTGGTTCTGAGGTACACCCTGTCCACATGAAAGATGATGAAAGGCTCCACTGCCATAAGGGCCTGTAATTCAGATACCCTTCTAGCTGAAGTGATTGCTAAAAGGAAAGCTGTTTTCCAAGAAATAAATTTTACATCTGCAGTAGCAACTGGCTCGAAAGGAGGTAGAGTGAGTTTCTCCAAAACAAAGTTAAGGCTCCAGGCTGGGGTTGGAGCTCTCCTGGGTGGTCTAAAATTTTTGGCCCCCCTGAGCAACTGCTTGAGCAGTGGATGAGAGAAGAGGGGAGGTTCTGTGTTATAATGAGCTGAAATGTCTGAGATGTGGATTTTAATGGAGGAAAAAGACAGGCCCTTGTGAGCATCTCAGTTAAGTATTGTAAAATCTGAGGTAAATTGGGCACTGCTGAGCTCATCCCTTGAGATTGGTTCCAGGCACATAATCTTTTCCATTTTTCAGCATAAGATTTTCTAGTACTAGGCCTCCTTGCCTCTAAAATGATATCCATCACAGGTTTGCTGAGGGATGGTAAAGGAGAGATTAGGTAATTAGCCAGGCTGCAAGGTTCAGTGATAGAAGCTGAGGGTGCAGAATCTGGTTCTCCTGCTGAGACAACAGGGAAGGAGTCTGAGGCAGATGCCATGGGGATAACCATGACACACTGCGCAGGAGGAAGTACCTGTGTTAGTGTGGCCAGTCTGGAGCAATCAAAATCATCCTTGGTTTGTCCTGCTTGATTTTTAGTAGTACTTTGGAGAGCAGAGGCAGAGGGGGAAAGGCATAGACTGAAAGTTTTTTCCAGCTGAAGGACAGAGCATCCACTTTCCAGGCTTGTTTGTTGGGAGTCCTTGTGCAAAATTTGTCCAATTGATAGTTCTGGGGAGAGGCAAACAGGTCTATATCTGGGCTCCCCCATTTGCTTGTCAACATGTTGAATATCCTCGGTTCCAGTTTCCTCTCGTGTGGGTCCATGAGGTTTCTGCTTAGTTTGTCTGCCAGTGTATTTAATTTTCCTGGCAGGAATTGAGCTTGTAGGTGCACTTGGTAGCTCAAGGCTGTGTTCCACAATGCCTTGGTTAGTCTGCAGAAGGGTAAGAATGTACCCCCCCCCCTGCTTGTTTATGTACCACATAACAGTGGTGTTGTCCTTCTTTACCATTAGTGATCCTGAAAGAATGTGGTCCTTGAAGGCTGTCAGAGCATTCTGTACAGCTAACATTTCTTTTTGACTGATATGCAGGTGCATTTGACTTGGGTTCTATTTGCCCTGAATGCACTTCCCTGTCAGGTGAGCCCCCCATGCATAGTCTGATGCATCTGTTGTTAGGGTTTGGGTGGCAGGGGGTGATGTGAAAGGTAGTCCCTTGTTTTGGTGGCAGGCCTCTGCCCACCAAAGGAACTCTAGGCATAGGCAAGGTATGATAGGAAGCATTGCTTCTAGATCCTGAGAATGTTGACACCATAGGCTTTTTAAACACCACTGTAATTTCCTCATATGTAGTCTTGCATATGGAATTAGAAGAATGCAGGAGGCATTGAACCCCAAGGCTTGCAGTATTTGTCTTGCAGATAGCAGGGTTTTTGTGTCCACTTGTTTGAAGTAGGTTGTCAAATGAATTTGTTTCTCTGGCATGAGGCAAGCCATCTGGGAAGTTGTATTCAAGCTTGCTCCCAGGAATACAATTTGCTGACAGGGTACCAGGTGTGATTTCTTTTTGTTTATGGTGTACCCCAAACAAGTTAGAACCCTTTGTACAAAGGCCAGATGATTCAAAAGTATGTCCTGGCTTTCTGCCTGAATTAGACAATTGTCCTGGTATGGGTATATTTGAATATTTCTTTGCTTGCAAAATGCAATAACTGGAGTGAGGCACTTTGTGAATACCCTGGATGCAGTAGATAAGCCAAAGGGCAGTGCAGAGAACTGATAGTGCGTGTAGCCTGCTTTGAAGTGTAGATATCTTCTGCAAGATTCCCTGATTGGGATGTGCAGGTATGCTTCTTTTAAATCTATTGTTGCCAACCAGGCATCTTTGCCTAGCATAGGAAGCAACTGGTGAAGAGTCAGCATCTTGAATTTTGGAATCTCCAAAAAGGGTTTTAGAGTAGACAGGTCCAGGATAGGACGCCATGAATTGTCTTTTCTGGGTACCAGGAAAAGTCTTGAGTAGACACCTTGTCCTTTTTCCTCTTCCGGTACCAATTGAATAGCCCCCATGCTTAAGAGAGAAAGTACTTGTTTTTGGGCCTCTGCCCACTGATTTGGGGGTAGGTCAGGCCACCTGCTTGGTGTTGGCAACATGTGGAAGTGAAATCTGTATCCCTGGGACACTATATTTAAAACCCATTTGTCCTGGGTAATGTGTTTCCAGTTCTTTGCATGAAGAGCAATCTTTCCCCCCAAAGGGGCAGTCAGTTAATAAGTGCTTGGACATTTCAAAAGGAAGTCATTGCGACAGTTTACTATAGGGGGGAGACTTATTACTTCCAGATTTGGAAGTGGTGTCCCCCCACTGCTTAGTCCTGTGTATCCCCTGGGACTGAAACCTGGGGTTTCTGCTGTGTCTGGGTTTTACTTGAGAAGACCTGGAAGGGGCTAGAAAGGACCAATTCTTAGAGGGACAATGCCTAGTAAATCTAGGAGGCTGAACTTGTAAACTTTAACAGTTTGCATCGATTTAGCTTTATCTTCCATCTTTTTAAGAACTTCCTCAGCCTTGTTGCCAAACAGATGGTCCTGATTTAAGAGAGCATCCAACAATTTAGCTTTAACATGATCAGGCAAAGTTTGCTCCTTAAGCCAGGCATGCCTTGTGAGCACAGACCCAGTAACAGCAGCCCTGCAAGAGCCTCTAATGAATCAAAACCACATTGAAAAGTATGTTTTCCAACCTGTTCAGTAGAATGCATTAAATCCTGTAATTCTTTATTTTCCACACAATCAGGAATCAACATAATTTTCTGTTTAAGCAATCCAATAACATGTTGCTGATACTTTAACATATGAAACTGGCAGTTTAAAGCCCTAATGGCCAAGGTTGCAGAAGTGTAAACCTTCTTACTCCATCTATCCAGCACCCTGGAGTCTCTATCAGAAGGGGTAGGATTTTTAGCAGTAGAAGCCTTAATGCTCTTGGGCACCTGTGAAATAGTCTCTGGATCCACAATAGGATTTTTAAAAAGGAACTTGTGTGACTCAGGTTTTCTGGGAGCAGGAGGCAAGGATTCAGGGGCCAAACTAGATTCCAAAAAAGTATCATTAACAATGTCTAGTACAGGTGGAATAGCTAAGGGCCTATGCTGAGGCAGGAGTAAGAAATCCCTAAGCCTCTTTTTTGAATCAGAAAAATCCTGGCTTTCCCAGTGGAAATGCTCCCTTAGAGTATGTAAGGTTTCACCAAAAAAAAAATCCTCTGGTGGGGAAGCAGAGGGAATAGAGTCCTCTGCATCATAATCCTCATAAGTAGATAAGGGCAAATCCAGATCATCAGAAGAATTAGAAAAAACAGAATCCTGGTCAGAAGATTCATAAACAACTTCAGTCCTAGGCCTCTTAGAAGGGGGGGGGGTTGCTTACCCCTGATTAGAGTTATTAGATCTTCAGCCATCCTTATCATTTGTTTTTTAGGCATAGAAGCCTGAATATGTGGCCTGGGCGTCGGATTTTTAGGCATGGTTCGAGATTTAGGCCTAAGTGAAGAAGGAGGCGTCGGTTTAATATGTAAGTCCGTAGGCCTGAATATACCCTCAGAAGCCAATGCCTGCACAGCGGATCTAGACCCATCCAAGGTAGAGACATCCGTGGGTTCCATAGTTGAAGCATCTCGTGGCATACCGGACTCCGAATAGGTCTCAGTAGAGGCCCGCGAATCAGAAATAGCGGGTATCAGGGGCTGTGAAAGCGCCTCACTGAGTACCGGTGAACTGGCGACTGGCTTAGGAGAAGCGTCATTGGCAGTTTTGGACCTCGGCAGCCTGTCTCTGTCTTTATCTTTGCATTTTTTCAGAATCCCGGAAGTCGGATGGCTAACCAATGACATTTCTGGATAATTAAACCGAGAACCAAAATATTTACAGGAGAAAATATACTGACGATGGATAGTGCGCTAATTAAATAAAGGAAAAAACCGACAGCAAGGTACATCATGGTAAGAGCCTAGGCAAGGAATACAGTACGAATGAAAATCTTTATGAGGTATTTGCTTTCCACAAATAATGCAATTATTAACTTTTACTGACATTGGTAAGGAGCAAGAAAAAAAATTCCCAATGGAGTGCTTAGCTTTAGTTGAAGACTTCGGTTCTGAAACTCGAAAACAAAAATTTCAGGATTCGGCCGACCGGTACTTGTGAACTGCTTCTGCTTTGGGCACCGCACAGCAAGAAAGACTGATGTAATGGCATTGGCTGCATGTTTTATACCCCTGATGACTTGACGTTATGGAAGAAGGGTCAGCAACTGACGCAGGACCCAAGACTTTGTTAATCAGGCTGACTGAGGGCTACCTGCAAGCAGATAACCTAAATGTAATGACTGCAACAGTGAAACACGAAGAACATCAGGAACCACACCTTCCTGCTTACCTATAAGACTTGTAAAACTACAAACTTCTGCTGACCCAATAAAATCAACCCCTTGTGAACTTTTTCTGACTGCAAACTACAAATATCCAGAATGGATACTGGTCAGATCAATAATTACAGAAAAACTACAGCTAATGTCCTGAATGGCTATAGCAGCATCAAGTCCTCATAAAGCTTGCTGTCTAACAGTCTGGATTTTTTTAAAGAGAATGAAGCAGTAAGCCATTTTTCCTCTTTGACTAGGGGAGAAAAGACTTACACAAGATGATGAATATTTTACCTACCGCATGTCATGAAAATCTGCAAATGTATATCTTCGGTTCAGCAATGCTAACGGAAGGTAGAAATCCACCAAAGAACAGGGAAGAACAATGTGAATCACTTAAATGGGATAGTAAATTCAGCAAAAAACATCCACACAGTTACAGCAATAGAGATTTCATTCTGCAAAATAATTCACCCATGGTATTCTTTCACTAGCATAGCAGATGGTCTTCGTGTTTCACTGTTGCAGTCATCACATTTGGGTTATCTGCTTGCAGTAGCCCTCAGTCAGCCTGATTAACAAAGTCTTGGGTCCTACGTCAGTTGCTGTCTCCTCTTCCATGACATCAGGTCATCAGGGGTATAAAACATGCAGCTGATGTCATTACATCGGTCTTTCTTGCTGTGCGGTGCCCAAAGCAGAAGCAGTTCGCAAGTGCCAGTCGTCCGACTCCTGAAATTTTCGTTTTCAAGTTTCAGAACCAAAGTCTTCAACTAAAAGCTAAGTACCCTGTTGGGGAAACTTTTTCTTGCTCTAAACTGATGTCAGTAAAAGTAAACAATTGCATTTCTTGTGGAAAGCAAATACCTTATAAAGATTTTCATTCATACTGTATTCCTTGCCTAGGCCATGACCTTGATGTACCTCACTGTTGGTTTTGTGTCTTATTTAAACCACAAACTATCTGTTGTCGGTATATTTTTTCGCTTCTAAATATTTTGGTGCTCGGTTTAATTATCCCGATATGTCTTCAGTAAGCCATCCGGCTACCGACATTCCTAAAAAATGCAAAGATAAAGACAGAGATAGGCCACCGAGGTGCTGGTACTCAGTAAGGCACTTTCACAGCCCCTAGTACCCGCTACTTCAGATTCGCAGGCCTCTACTGAGACCCATTTGGAGTCCGGTATGCCGCAAGATGCTTCAACTGTGGAACCTGTGGATGTCTCTACCTTGGATGGGTCCGGAGCCACTGTGCAGGCACCGGCTTCTGAAGGTGTATTCAGGCCTACTGACATGCATATTAAACTGACGCCATCTTCTTCTTCAAAGCCTAAAACTCAAACCATGCCTAGAAACTGACACCCAGACCACATAGTCAGGCCTCTTTGCCTAAAAAACAAATGATAAGAATGGCTGAAGACCTTATTACTTTAATCAGGGGAAGCCAAACTTCCCCCTCTAAAAGACCTAGGACTGAGTTTGCTTATGATACTTCTGACCAGGATTCTGAAATTTCTGTCTCCTCTGCTGACCAGGATTTACCCTTATCTACCTATGAGGATTCTGATGCTGAGGACTCTATTCCTTCTGCTTCTCCCCAGAGGATTTCTCTTTTGGGTGAAACCTTGCATACTCTCAGGGAGCATTTTCGTTGGGAAAGTCAGGATTTCTCTGATTCTAAAAAGAGGCTTAGGGATGTGTTACTCCTGCCCCAGCACAGGCCTTTAGCTATACCTCCTGTACTGGACATTGTTGATGATGCCTTTTCAGAATCTAGCATGGCCCCAGACTCTTTACCTCCTGCTCCCAGTAAACCTGATCAATATTACTGGGTTCCTGACTCTCACAAGTTCCTTTTCAAAAATCCTACTGTGGATCCTGAAACCATTTGACAGGGACCAAAGGGCATTAAAGCTTCTTCTGCCAAAAATCCTACCCCCTCTGATAGAGACTCCAGGGTGCTGGATAGATGGGGGTAAGAAGGTATACACTTCTGCAACTTTGGCCATTAGGGCCTTGAATTGCCAGTTTCATATGTTAAAGTATCAGCAGCATATTATTGGATTGCTTAAACAGAAAATTATGTTGATTCCTGATTGTGCTGAAAATAAGGAATTACAGGATTTAATGCATTCTGCTGAACAAGTTGGTAAACATACATTGCAATGTGGTTTTGATTCACTAGAGGCATCTTGCAGGGCTGCTGTAACTGGCTCTGTACTTAAAAGGCATTCTTGGCTTAAGGAGCAATCCTTGCCAGATTATGTTAAAGCGAAATTACTGGATACTGCCTTAAATCAGGGCCGCCTGTTTGGCAACAAGGCAGAAGAATTTCTTAAAAAGATTGAGGAAAAAGCTATATCTATGCAAACCGTTAAAGATTTTTTACAAGTACAACCTCCAAGATTTAGTAGGCATTGGCCTTTTAAAAATTGGTCCTTTCCTGCCTCTTCAAGACCTTCTCAGTCCAAACCCAGATCCAGCAGAGCATCCAGGATTCAGTCCCAGGATGCGCACAGGACTAAGCAGTGGGGGGCCTCCACTTCCAAACCTGGGAGTAATAAAACTGCCCCCATGGTAAACTGTCTCAATGACTTATTTTTAAAACTTCCAAGCACTTCTCAACTGACTGCCCCTTTGGGGGGAAAGATTGCACTTCATGCAATGAACTGGGGACTCATTAATCAGGACAAATGGGTTTTAAATATAGTGTCTCAAGGATACAGATTTCACTTCCACACATTACCAACTCCAAGCGGTTTGTTGGATCTACCTCCAAATCAATGGGCAGAGGCCCAAAAGCAAGTACTCTCTCTTAAGCATAGGTGCTATTCAATTGGTACCAGAAGGGGAAAAGGGACAAGGTTTCTACTCGAGACTTTTCCTGGTACCCATAAAGGACAATTCATGGTGTCCAATCCTGGACCTGTCTACTCCAAACACCTTTTTGGTAATTCCAAAATACAAGATGCTGGCTCTTTACCAATTGCTTCCTATGCTAGGCAAAGATGCCTGGTTGGCAACATTAGATTTAAAGGAAGCATACCTACACATCCCAATCAGGGAATCTTGCAGAAGATACCTAAGTTTCAAAGCAGGCTACACACACTATCAGTTCTCTGCACTGCCCTTTGGCTTATCTACTGCACCCAGGGTATTCACAAAGTGTCTAGCTCCAGTCATTGCATTTTGCAGGCAAAGAAATATTCAAATATACCCATACTTGGATGATTGTCTAATTCAGGCAGAAAACCAGGACATACTTTTGAATCATCTGGCTTTTGTACAAAGGGTGCTAACTTGTCTGGGGTACACCATAAACAAAAAGAAATCACACCTGGTACCTTGTTAACAAATTATATTCCTGGGAGCAAGCTTGAATACAACTTCCCAGATGGCGTTCCTCATGCCGGAGAAACAAATTCACTTGATGACCTACTTCAAACAAGTGGCCACCAAAAAACCCTGCTATCTGCAAGACAAATACTACAAGCCTTAGGGTTCATGGCCTCCTGCATTCTTCTAATTCCATATGCAAGACTGCATATGAGGAAACTGCAATGGTATCTAAAAAGCCTATGGTGTCAACACTCTCAGGATCTAGAAGCAATGATTCCTATCATACCTTGCCTACGCCTAGAGTTCCTTTGGTGGGCAGAAGCCTGCCACCAAAACAAGGGACTACCATTCACACTACCCCCTGCCACCCAAACCCTAACAAGAGATGCATCAGACTATGCAGGGGGGGGGGTGAACCTGGCAGGAAAGTGCATTCAGGGCAAATGGAACCCAAGTCAAATGCACCTGCACATCAATCTAAAAGAAATTTTAGCTGTACAGAATGCTCTGACAGCCTTCAAGGACCACATTCTTCCAGGACAATTAATGGTAAAGATGGACAGCACCACTGTTATGTGGTACATAAAGCAGGGGGGTACACATTCTTACTCCCTCTGCAGACTAGCCATATCATTGTGGAACACATCCTTGAGCTACCAAGTGCATCTACAAGCACAATTCCTGCCAGGAAAACTAAATACACTGGCAGATGGACTAAGCAGATATCTCATGGACCTACATGAGTGGAAACTGGAACCGAGGATTTTCAACATGTTGACAAGCAAACAGGGGAGCCCAGATATAGACCTGTTTTCCTCCCCCCAGAACTATCAATTGAAAAAATTTTGCACAAGGACTCCCCACAGACAAGCTTGGAAAGTAGATGCTCTGCCCTTCAGCTGGAAAAAACTAGCAGTTTGTGCCTTTCCTCCTTGGCCTCTGCTCTCCAAAGTACTACTAAACATCAATCAAGACAAACCAAGGACAATTTTGATTGCACCAGCCTGGCCACGCCAGCACTGGTACCCCCTCCTGTGCAATGTGTCACTGTGGGCCCCATGGCTCCTGCCTCAGACTCCTACCCTGCTGTCTCAGCAGGAGAACCAGATTCTGCACCCTCAGCTTCAAACACTGAACCTAGCAGCCTGGCTAATTACCTAATCTCTCCTTTACCATCCCTCAGTAAACGAGTGATGAATATCATTTTAGAGGCAAGGAGGCCTAGTACTAGAAAATCTTATGCTGAAAAATGGAAAAGATTCTGTGCCTGGAACCATTCTCAAGGGATGAGCACAGCAGTGTCCAATTTACCTCAGATTTTACAATACTTAACTGAAATGCTTCACAAGGGCCTGTCTTTTTCCTAAATAAAAATGCATGCCTCAGTCATTTCAGCTCATTATAACACAGAACCTCCCATCTTCTCTCATCCACTACTCAAGCAGTTCCTCAGAGGGGCCGAACATTTAAGACCACCCAGGAGAGCTCCAACCCCAGCCTGGGACCTTAACTTTGTATTGGAGAAATTCACCCTTCCTCCTTTTGAGCCAGCTGCTACTGCAGATTTAAAATTCCTTTCTTGGAAAACAGCTTTCCTTTTAGCAATCACTTCAGTAAGAAGGGTATCTGAATTACAGGCCCTTATGACAGTGGAGCCTTTCATCATTTTTCATGCGGACAGGGTGTCCCTCAGGACCAATCCCTCTTTCGTGCCAAAGGTGGTATCCAGTGTAGCCCTTCATCAGTCCATTCATTTGCCAACCTTCTTTCCTAATCCACAGAACAAATGGGAATGGATACTGCACTCTTTAGATGTGCACAGACAACTTAGATTCTACTTGGACAGGGCTAAACCTCAAAGGAAATCTGAACAACTGCTGGTGATGTTTGCTGCAGGGACAGAGGGGAAGGCTATTTCAAAGCAAACCATCTCCAAATGGATAGGCCATTGCATTCATTTATGCTATAAGCACCATGGAAAACCTATCCCACAGTAGATAAGACCCCATTCAACCAGAGCTGCATCTACCTCTACAGCCTTTCTCAGAGGCGTACCTACCAGGGACATCCAAGAAGCTGCTACCTGGAGTTCTGTACATACTTTCATCAAGCATTACCATTTGACAATTTTCTCTAAATCCAGAGCTGGCTTTGCAACTGCAATCTTGCAGGGCCTTAGAGTTGGTCCTAATGCTATCTAAATTCCTCATCCCATCCTTAGCTTTGGGAATCTACCCAAATGTGATGACTGTAACAGCAAAACATGAAGAACATAGTGCAGTTGTGTACACTTACCATAAATGTAGATGTTTGAGTGTATTCACTGTTGCAGTCCTGGTTACCCTCCCTCCAGCCCCCTGACTTCTTTTGGCTATACCTCTTCTCTCCTTTACAATGCTTAATAGCGTTTTGGTATATTTGCTTTTTTGTTGGGGGTATAACCTTGTATATTTATAGATTTAATTGCTTCCCATTAGGGGGGCACCTGACATCTGGGGCAAGAAAAACTGATGTAATGATGTCGGCTGCATATTTTATACCCCTGATGACCCGATGTCATGGAAGAGGAGACAGCAACCAATGTAGGACCCAAGACTTTGTTAATCAGGCTGACAGAGGGCTACTGCAAGCAGATAACCCAAATGTGATGACTGCAACAGTGAATACACTCGAACATCTACATTTATGGTAAGTGTACACAACAGTACTTTCCCAATGGGTTCCTGCAAAGAAACAAAAAAAATCTGCAATCCTCAATAAACATGCACAGGTAGAATTTACCACCAGCGTGCAAAGTCTTGACAGTTTCAGCTTCTCAGCAACTCAAAAAAATCAAAATAATAATAAAGCAATAAACTCAGACAATGGATTTATAAACCAGAGACTGATGACTCGGGTCACACTGGAGGGTTCAAATGGGCCTTATGTAATCTGTGAAGCCTGGCGCTTGAGTACATCCACAGAGAAAAGCAGGAAGTTAAACTCAGGAAATGCTAAAATCCAGAACACAAAGGGCAACTGGCAAGCCAAACCGCTGTCAGATCATAGGTAATAGGAAGAAACGTTCTATCCATTATCAAGAACCAAATCAAGTAACGTTATTATGCTATGCAAGCCTCCACTTCAGAAACCACAGAGATGTTTATCAACACCAAAACTGTAGCTTGTTACTAGCAGCAGATAGTTAACATATTATTACTGACTAGATGACAGTCTCTTAGTACTTCAGTCAGTTACTGTCCAAATGATGATCCTGATTCCCCGATCGAAGCTTAAGCTGATGAACTGTTGAACTCTGTGGCTGTGTAAGAGTAAGACTAAATCAAAGTGACTGTTTCAATTCTTGCTCTCTTTTCCCCAGCACGCAAAGTGCGGGAAGAGAAGAGAACAAGAACCAATCACTTCCCATCTAGCCACCCATGTCACATAAGTGACTGCGGACGTGGCAGTCCCATTTCCTTCTACTTTACTGCAGTTACGAACTGCATAGACTTCTGGGCATCACACTGATGCCTTCTCTCCTTAATCTGGACTGCTTTTACAGCAGTCTAGATTTACAAAACCTAGTTTTTTTTAAAACCCGGAACTCGACGAGCATGCACAGTTTGAGTTCCAGGACTAATAACAGCACAGTGAGTCTGTCAGTCAGACAGCTAAGTAGCAGCCAGCCAGTATACCCAACTAACAAAGTTGCAGCATGTATACAAAAATAAATATTTTGTTTTTTTTAATTATTTTTATTTCCACAGTGGGGGGGCTGCAGTCCGATGGCACAAGCTGCCACTGACATTTACAGACTACAGTGTATTTTACATAATTATTGTACATTAGTCAGAAGTTTAAAAGGACATTAACAGAAAATGCAAAGGTACAGATCTGAAATGCAGAGCACATAGATTTTAGAAAACTATTACAGTTCATCAATATTCATAAAATATTTCAGACAAAAATTTAGGAGGAAGACATCTATTACAGCATAAAAGTTAAAAAAAAGGTAAGTAGCATTACAGAGCACATCTAAATAAAATTTTATAGACACAAGTTAATACAGTATATGGTAATTATGCTTCAAGCCACGATGCTTTGCTAGGGACGGCTTGCACCTGTCACCCCTGGGCTTTCGGATATTGGCAAAGGCTCTTGCTACCCCCATAGTGCCTTTTTTAGGCAAGGCTCAAAAGACAAACCCACCTCCATAGGTATCACAAGGGATAAGAAACTAAGAGTAATGCTACTCAATGCCAGAAGTCTAAACCTCAAGATGCACGCACTCAAAACTCTCCTTAGCATGGAGAAAATCGATATCTGTGCAGTAACAGAAACCTGGTTCAAGGCTCCAGAGAGCACCCCAGCACTACCAGGTTATACCTCACACCATGCTTTTCGGCCCCAAAACTTGGACCGTACCACAAAAGGAGGGGGAGTATCAATATTCGTCAAAGATAACCACACCTCCAGGTTGGTGGCACAGCACGAAGCATCAGAGACTATCAATGTGCAACTAACAGTGGGTAAAACTGCCTTCCAGTTTATAGCCAGCTACAGAACACCCTCCCAAACCCAGGAACCCCACTCGGCCTTCCTGAAAACACTGGAAAATATGAAGGTCTCTCCAAACACCATTATATTGGGTGACTTCAACTACCCAAACATAGACTGGGAGCATTACTTTAGCTCCAACACCCTAGCCCAAAGGTTCCTAGAATTTATAAACTCAAATGCTATGGAACAACTTGTTACCACTCCCACAAGAGGGGAAAACATACTGGACCTGATCATCACCAACACAGGGACTCTATGCTCCAGACAAGAAGTGTATCCCTCACTGGTAAGATCAGACCATAAACTAATCTCACTGGATATTCACATCCCGACTCCACCCCCTGCCCTGAAAACCACAGTGAAAAACTTCTCTAAAGCAAATTTCACACTCCTCAAAACCGAGGTGGAATCCTTCAAAGCCCCCGGACCTGTGGAAAATACGGCCCAGACCGCAGAATCCTTCATAAACGCATTCTATGAACACCTTCAAGAATGCATGGATCATGCAATCCCAAATAAAACCAAGACCCAATCCTTCAAAGGCAGACGTCCTGTCTGGTGGACCCCAGCCATAAACAAACTATACAATAGAAGGAGGAAGCTACTACATGATAGAGCAAAATCCCAAAAAGGGAAGGCATCTCTGATCAGTATTAGCAAAAACTACGGGCACTCATAAAATCATCTAAGGCCAGCTTCGAGAGAAAAATTGCACAGGACACTAAGGATAATCACAAGGCTTTCTTTAGTTATGTTAGGAACCTGGGTGGGAATTCCCAGGTATGTTTAGAATTAGTCCAAAATGACAAAAAATACACCGAACCCACAGACATTGCCAACATCCTAGCTGACAGGTTCAGCGCAAACTTCTCCCCCCCCTCCCCACCAAAAGGGCAAATATTTATCCCAGCAGAGTGCTGCCCCCCCTGACATCTCAGATGCTCAAGTACGAGCTGCCCTCTCCAAAGCAAAAAACACAGCATCAATGGGACCAGACGGTGTCCCGGGCTGCGTCCTACATGAACTCCAAGAAGAGCTAAACCCAAACATAAAACTACTGTTCAATCTTAGCCTTACTACAGGATATGTACCCAAAGAGTGGCGTACAGCAACAGTGGTCCCGCTCCACAAAGGTGGTGCCTCAACGGAGCCTGGAAACTATCGCCCCATAAGCCTGACTACCTTAGTCTGCAAAGCTATGGAAAGGATCATCATGGACCTCATAAATAAAGATATTGGGGACCTACAGACACTGGATCCTACCCAGTTCGGCTTTGTTAAGGGCAGATCCTGCCTCTTAAACCTGGCTGATTTCTTTGAAACAGTCACCAAGGCCATTGACGAGGGGAAGGTGGTCCACACAGCCTACCTGGACCTCGCAAAAGACTTCGATACAATACCCCACTCGGGCATTATAGATAAGCTCACCAGCTTAAATATAAACCCCTATGTCACTAAATGGGTTGCAAACTGGCTCAAGGACAGAACCCGCATGGTTAGAATTGCTGGAGCCATGTCAGACTCCAAACCAGTTACAAGTGGCATCCCACAAGGCTCAGTCCTGGGACCTCTCTTGTTCGGTATATATTTCTCGGAGGTACAGGCCAACATGGAAGGACTGTGGCTGACTAAGTTCACAGAAGACTGCAAACTGGGCGCCATAATCGACTCTCCAGCCGACACAAGCATTCTCCAAAAGGGCCTCATAGAAACAGACAACTGGTGCCAGAGCCATGGCCTCAAGCTAAACGCCAAAAAGTGTATAGTCATCCCCTTTGGCAAAAACAAAGTGCCCACAAATTACCACATAGGTGGTAATCCATTAAGTACAGAAGAAGTAATTAGGGACCTGGGGACCCAAGTTGATAGCAATCTCTCATTTGACAACCACATGGCCAAAGTGGTTAGAAAAACATTTTATATAGCCCACCTAATCATGAAGGGATTCACATCTAGATCAGGGGAGGTCATCGTGCCCCTTTACTCATCCCTCATCAGGCCCATAATTGAGTACAATGCTCCTTTCGGGATGTACCTTACCAGACACCTGCAGCAACTGGAAAGACCCCAAAAGTACCTCACCAAGAGGATCATAGGGCTCAAACAGATGCCATATGCTGCCCGGTTAAAGAAACTCCAGCTCTACTCAGTGGCATACCACCTGGTCAGAGGCGATCTGTGCCTGACATATAAAGCCATGTCCAACCCGGAATTAATGGACATGCTGCACCTCAGAAAATCCAAATCCCATCGAGCTACATGCTCGAGAGACTTGAACCTCAGCACTGAAATGAATAGGACATGCTGGAGGGACAGATTCATAACCCAGAGGCTCCCTTCACTCTGGAATAAAATCCCAGTCCAGGTTAGGCAGAGTCCCTCATTGACTCTCTTCAAGAGGAATCCTGATGAGTGGATGGGAGATCATAGGTTTACCCCGGGTATCACTTCTGTGTCACTGTTAGACAGAGGCACAGTATACTAACCTCGAAAAAGGGCATAGCAAAATTAATTTAAAATGGGTGGCGAAAGCTAAACACACTCTGGCTAGGCTTATAAATGCCCTAGGGCAGATAGCTTAGTATGAACCTATGAACCTATGAACCTAAGACCAGTTATAGAGTTATCTGTTTAGTGCTTTTTTTCAGTTAGCCTCCAGAAAATAGCCATCATGCTAGGCTATACAATAAAAAGAAACAGTACAATGTTTAAAGATTTAAATCTATGAACAACAGTTTTATTTGCTGCAAGAGAGCGACATCATAGTACACTAAGGCACCAGTTCACAATGTAAAACACATAGGCAAAAACAGTATAATTTTACCATTACAGCATACAGAGATACGGAAGAAAAATAGGCAGAGTTAACAGTTCATACTCTAACTTAAATAAAGATTCACAAAGACAGGTTAATCAGCAAAATAGGCAGGGGTAACAGTTCGTACTCTAATTTAAATAAAGATTCACAAAGACAGGTTAATCAGCAAAATAGGCAGGGGTAACAGTTCGTACTCTAACTTAAATAAAGATTCACAAAGACAGGTTAATCAGCAAAATAGGCAGGGGTAACAGTTCATACTCTAACTTAAATAAAGATTCACAAAGACAGGTTAATCAGCAAAATAGGCAGGGGTAACAGTTCATACTCTAACTTAAATACAGATTCACAAAGACAGGTTAATCAGCTGAAAAGCCAGAAAATTAAAAGGCATTCATTTTTGGAATAATGTACAGGTTTTGAATATATCACTTATACATCAGAACTTAGATTTAAAGTCTCTAAAAACTATGAATCTAGGTCACAATTGTGATCTATATTCCACCTGGTAATACACCTGCTAGCCTTGAAGACTTCTTATCCTGATGTTCTTCCACATACTCACAAGAAACCCTTATTCTGAGGGACTTCAACCTAGATTGGTTCACCTGTATATCAGAACCACCAAGTAATCTAATAAATCTCCATGGCTACCAGCAGCCAGTCCAAATTCCAACTAGATGTGATAAAAAATCTAAAAGGGAATCCATCCTTGACTGGGTCCTAATTAACAACCCCACATTGTACCCTCACACAGGCAGTCTCCCAGACACCATAAGTGACCACAACATAATATACTTTATGCATAGTAGAACAAGCATATGCAAAACCACTAACTATATATCCACTAGAAACACAAAAAAATTCTCTCCTGAGGTCCTCAACACTTTACTCTGTAACTGTGACTGGACCCCCCCTAAAAACCCTCCCACTTGACCAGGCTGTAGCATATTTCAACAAAACATTTCTACAACACCTAGACACTGTCGCTCCATTGTGTAAAATCAAGGTTAGAACCTCTACAAACCCCTGGCTCAGTAAAGAAACCAAACAAATCCTCAAGTCCAGAGACACTGCCTGGCTTTACTATCAAAAAAACAAAGAAACACAAAGCCTAACTAAGTACCAAGAACTGCGCAAATGTGCAAAAAAATACATTAGGCTGGACAAAAAAATCCTACTACCAACATTACAAGCTAAATACCAACACAACCCACAAAAATTTTGAAAAAATGTAAACCAGCTACTAAAATCCACCCAAAAGGCTACCCCCAAACCAACCACCCCTGACACTAAAGTTCCCATCGAAACACAATTCAACTCCCACTTTGTGAACTCTATTCTATCCTTAGTATCACAGGACAGCTCCTTCCTCACTATCCCCCCCAACACAAATAACACTAATACAAGCTTTACCCTCAAAACAGTTTCCACCACTTCAATCAAAAGCATGCTCTCCAAACTAAAAACCTCATCAACAGCAGCCAACCTACTCCCCAGTTATTTCTTGAAACTCACAGCAGGTGATATTGCTATCCCAGTCTCCACTCTCATAAACAGATCTATTGTTGAAAACTATGTGCCCAAACTCTGGAAAATATCCTATGTTACACCCATACATAAAGGCGGGTCCTCCACTGAACTTAATAACTACAGACCCATTGCTTTACTCTCCCCCCTGGCCAAAATCCTAGAAAAATGCATCCATACCCACATGCTAAACTATCTCCTAGACAGCAACATCCTGTCACCTACACAGCATGGTTTCAGACCTGCCCATAATACCACTACAGCCCTCCTCTACTTCCCAGACACAGTAAACCGTCTCAAAAATGAAGGCCTACAAGTGCCAACTCTTTTTTTGGATATGTCCAAAGCATTTGACACAGTTTCACACCAAATACTGCTAAACAAACTAAACCAATATCATCTATCAAATTCCACTCTTACCTGGTTCCAAAGCTATTTAACTGACAGGTACCAAGCTGTGAAATGGGAAAATTCTCTCTCTCTTCAGCTGCCCATAACTATAGGAGTTCCACAGGGTTCTGTCTTAGGACCACTACTATTCACAGTCTTCACAAATGACCTCCATACCTCTACACAGCATGCATCTATAATTCAGTATGCAGATAACACTACCTTAATCTGTACTATACAAAACATTCACACCCTCCTGCAAACAACTCAGCTAGCATTCTCTGACATTGAAAACTACCTTACCAAAGCCCAACTTATCCTCAATCAAAAGAAAACTCATCTTATGACTATAACCAGTTCTAACAAAAACACTAACAGTCAATTCACTATCTATTCCACAAATGCTACTCCAATTGCTCCAGTGGCACAGGCTAAGCTATTGGGAATAACTATAGAGTCCCACCTAAAATTTGATAGTCATCTCAACTTAACTATTAAAAAAGTACATGCCAAACTGGAGTCACTCTACCGTATCAAACCATTTCTTATCAACAACACAAGATCAGCCATTGCTCACACTCATCTTCTATCCACCCTACTCTATGCATCTCCCATTCTGACTAATCACAACAAAACTGAACTAAGCAAAATGGAAGCCTGATATAACAGAATTGCCCACTTTGCTGCAAATTTCTCATATAGAACTCATCACTGTACTGCTTTGAGACAGCTCCACTGGCTTGAACTGCCCAACCTCCTAACCTACAATCAGCTCTGCCTCTGTCATTCTATCTATTACCTCCCCACTAAGTGTCCTGCCCTCAAAAACCTAGTACAACATCACTCAGCCAAAAGGCCTCTTAGATCATCAAGCAAACTACTACTAGAAGTCACCAACAGCTACAATAGTTTTGGAGATGCACTATATAGTAGTTCAGTGGCTAAAAATGGAACTCTGTCCCTACTAGCATTCAAAACGCATAATTCAAAGCCTCCTTTAAAGACCTCATCAGGCAACATCTCAAGCAAAGTTGGCAGTGCCATGATTGTTCCCCAGGCTAGTGAAAGCGGATAACATATACATACTAAATCTAGAGCACTTGATAATAGTTTTCAATCTTACTCACAAACACTGGCTAATCACAATGTATGTACTGTACCTGTGTACTATGTATGTATTCTACCTATGTTCCAAATTTCAGCTGTACATCACAAATCTATTAATTACCTTTATTTTTAAAATTAATTTTTTTTTGTTTGTTCTCTCCACTGTAACTGTTTATGTGCCGCATACCACTGTAAAAACATGTCTCTTGTAATTTGTGTGTATACTGATCATGTCTAAATAACTAAATGTGTCTGTAATTTTTCTTTGTGGAGCTTTTCTCCCAGGGCCTCTGCTGAAAAAGGGCCTTTTCGGCTCAGTCAGACACCCCCGGTTAACAAATGTAAAATAAATAAATAAAATAAAACATGGAAATTAAATCACAATGTTAACAGACATCAAACCTAGTGGTCAAAATTAGAATTGCAAGTTTATTCACCAGATAAAGAAAACAATTGCCTAGTTATAATTGAATTATAAAGTTAAGAGATTTCAATCCAAACAGGCCATAAATGCTCAAATGACACCTAGTGATCAAAATTAAAATTGCAAGTTTATTTACCAAATAAAGAAAATTTATTTTCAGATCATGAGTCAGGTAGCATAAAGCTGTATGCAGCAGTTAGCAATATAGATGTAAGGTAACTCGAAAAGTAGGTCCCTGTAGACTTTTATCAGGGACCTCAGAGGCAACTGTTAGATTAGGGACCTCCATTTTGAAGTACTTATTACTCATTACGCAGATTCTCAATAAATTCACTATAATACACTTAAGTAGAATAAGGCCTGAAATATGGAGTCAGACATGTATGCATTCAGTTTCAGAGAAAGACAGTTTATTAGAAAGGAAAGATAAGTTTGAAATGTGCAGAAAATAAAGAAATACAAAATGTTCTTTTCTCAAGGGAAAGATACAATCTTGTCAGCTACAGAATGTTCCTTAATGGAATGTTAAATAAAGCACATACAAGACAAGGTCTGAGAACCAAGGCTAAGAAGACGTGTAAAGCATTACAGGGTTTTGGTATTACTAAAATATACTTCAGATACAGTTGGGGAGGTCAGTCAGTTAGTTTGTTCAACCTGACATTACAGAGAAGATTAAACCACAATACAGACACTCGAGCCTGAGTATGGAAGACAGGTCAAATAAAGACTTTTAGTTTACATTATTCAAGACAATCAGAAGACATGTGCAGAAATTTTGGATATATTTAGCAGCACAGTTATTACTAACCAACATTCCAGCATTTCTACAGACTGTTATTATTTATTAGCACTGTTAATGAAAACAGTATTTGGATATTGTGAACATCTAATAAAGCCTTATTAAATGAACTACATTGTTTGGAGAATTAATTCTGAAAAGTAGACAAGACTTGGCCCATAAAGGAGAGACTGGCACCTGTTCAGCACAAGTTTGGGTAATTATCAGATAAATACTTTCGTTTCAGTCTCATTTCAGTTGTTTCCAGTTAGTCTTTTCAATTCTAACAAGCTTGATGCAGAGAATTTTGACTTTGATGTCATGGAAGTGCGTAATTTTTCTACCACAAGACTTGATGAGCTAAGAGATCATACAAAGACTGATCCAATTTTGCAGAAGTTCAACCACTTCATCAATGTTGGATGACCATCAAAACAATCTTGTGTACTGCCAAAAGTACAACCTTATTTTCCATATAGAGATGAGATGCTGATGGAAGATGGTATCATTTTCAAAGGTAAAAAATAAATAAGAATGACCAGCACAAAAGGTGATGAATCCAACAAATATTTAATGTACAAATTAAATAAATACAGGAATCAGCAAACCAGTTTCGGCACAAGCCTTCTTCAGTGCAAATAACATCCACATAAAAACAGAAGTGAAACAACCACCCCACCCAAATCAGTGAACAAATCTAAAAGGCCAGACACACCTGAATTTCACCAATCAAAGCACATCATTTAAACCAGGAGAAAATAAAGCCTCTAATTTAATAATCCAAAATCTTGCTTTTTTATTCAAAATGTCAAGTCAACCCAGCCTATTACTTCTCTTAATAGTGATGCAATCAATAGCAATAAATCTAAATTTTGCTGTACTTTGCTGCAAAACATGTCTATATAAAGCATTGGATATTCTTTTGTTACAAATATCACTCAAATGCTCAGAAATATGAATTTTAAACTGTCTAGAAGTTTGCCCTACATAAAAAGCAGAACAATGACATTCTAGTAAATAAATAATCCACTCCAATATACAATTGGCCAAACATCTGATATCATATACAACAGGTGTATTGGCAGACGAAAAATGTTTTATTTTCACAACATGTTTGCAAGCTGTATGATGACATACCAGTGGAACCATGGAGGTGCTTAGGAGAAATGGCAGTGGAATTTTTAACCAGATTGTTTAATGAAATTTTGGAAAAGTCAAAGGATGCCTGAGGAGTGCAGAAAAAGTGTTTTGATACCTATCTTTAAGAATAAGGGTGATGTGCAGAGCTGCAGTAACTACAGTGGGATAAAATTGATCAGTCACAGCTTGAAGTTATGGGAAAGAGTAGCGGAAGCTAGGTTAAGAAGGGAGGTGATGATTAGTGATCAGTAGTATGGTTTCATGCCAGGAAAGAGCACTACAGATGCAATATTTGCTCTGAGAGTGTTGTTGGAGAAATACAGAGAAGGTCAGAAGGAGTTGCATTGTGTCTTTGTGGACTTAGAGAAAGCATATGGCAGGGTGCCTAGAGAGGAGTTGTGGTATTGTATGACGAAGTCGGGAGTGGCATAAAAGTATGTAAGAGTGGTACAGGATATGTATGAGGGTAGTGTGACATTGGTGAGGACTGCGGTGGGAGAGACAGATATGTTTAAGGTGGAGGTGGGATTACATCAAGGATCAGCTCTCAGACCTTTCTTATTTGCAGTGGTGATGGACAGGTTGACAGATGAGATCAGACAGAAGGCCCAGTGGACTATGATGTTTGCAGATGACATTGTGATATGTAGTGAGAGTATGGACCAGGTTGAGGAGACCCTGGAGAGGTGGAGATATGCTTTAGAGAGGAGAAGAATGAAGGTCAGCAGGGCTAAAACAGAATATATGTGTGTAAATGAGAGGGAGGGTAGAGGAATGGTGAGGATGCAGGGAGTAGAGTCGGTAAAGGTGGATGAGTTTAAGTACTTGGGATCAACAGTTCAGAGTAATGGTGAGTGTGGAAGAAAGGTGAAGAAGAGAGTACAGGCAGGATGGAATAGGTGGAGAAGAGTGTCAGGAGTGATTTGTGACAGATGGGTACCAGTAAGAGTGAAAGGGAAGGTCTACAGGAGGGTAGTGAAACCAGCAATGTTATATGGGTTAGAGACGGTGGCATTGACGAAAAGGCAGGAGTCAGAGCTGGATGTGGCAGAGTTAAAGATGCTAAGATTTGCACTGGGTGTGACTAGGATGGACAGGATTAGGAATCAGTATATTAGAGGGTCAGCTCAGGTTGGACAGTTTGTAGACAAAACAAGAGAGGCGAGATTGTGTTGGTTTGGACATGTGCTGAGGAGGGATGCTGGGTATATTGGGTAAAGGATGCTAAGGATGGAGCTGCCAGGTAAGAGGAAAAGAGGAAGGCCTAAGATAAGGTTTATGGATGTGGTGAGAGAGGACATGCAGGCGGTTGGTGTGAAAGAGCATGATGCAGAGGACAGGAAGAAATGGAAACAGATGATCCACTGTGGCGACCCCTAACAGGAACAGCTGAAAGAAGATGATGACGACAATGTCCACATGCAAAACATCCAACCAAGGGTAAACCTTCAATAGATTGCAGTCTGTTGGCAACAAGCGGTGAAGTTCTTTTAAAATGGTTCAGAAAGTTTCCAATACTTTTCCCCCTCCTGTAAGTAAACATACAACGTGTAGGCAACATTGTGGCTTAATTCTTATCAATCAAAAGTATACCCCAATATTTATTGATTAAATCACAAAACTGTCTAGTATTTCTTCCAAAATTAGTAATAAATTGAACCTTATGATTGATCTTAGATTGTGTCTTGTAACTCAATAAAGTGGTCCTGTCTGCAGATTGGGCAAAACACTGAGCCTGTTGTATCCCTGCCCTGGAACCTAAATGCGAGTTCTTCACTATGTTTTTGTAAGTCTTCCTCAGAAGAACATATTCTCTTAATCCTTAAAAACTGAGACTTGGGAAAGTTATTCACAATATAAGATGGGTGGCAGCTGTCAGCAGCTGACTAAAGAGGTGTTTAACATACCATCAAACTTTTTAACAACTTTAACCACAAAAAAATAAATCTGCTGAGTGTCATAAGAAACAGTAAAGTGTAGACCCCATTTGTTGTCATTCAAATACCGTATAAATTCTTTCAAATATATTTCCATACCAACCAGCAGTCATCTAGGTAGCATCTCCAAATATCCATCTTAGGCAAAAAAAAAATATTATGTATGTCATCATATATCAGTTGTTCCTCTACATATCCCATAAAGGGATCTGGATAGATGGGTGCAAAGAATTGTAAATAACAATCCTTGTTAAAATAAAAAACATTCTTGGTCAGAATATGCTCTATTAGATACATCAAAAATGTATTAAACCCTGGATTATATAAACCCATTCTATTCAACCAGAAATGTACAGCTAATAAACCAGCCCAGTGTGGTATATTTGTATATAAAGCCTTGATATTTAAGTGCACATATATCAAATTTGTTCTAGCTGTGTATCAGATAAAATATTAAGAAATTCAGTAGTGTTTTGTATTCTGGAATGAACACCAATTAGAGCTTAAGGTACTGAGTAAGAAAAGAAGAAAGAAGTTCTGTTAATGAGCCATGACCCGAGACAATGAGTTCCCTCCTCCTCGGGGACTTTCAGAATTGTTATGAATTTTAGGTAACATATAAAAATATTGGAGTTTTGGGTCAGTAACTGTCAAATGATACAAAGTACTTTTGGTAACGATCCCCTCCTCAAACGCTAAGCTAAAAAAGAATCAATATCTTTTTTAAAATGTAAAGTCGGGTCCAATACCATCTTCTGATAAAATTGTGCATCCATCAGCTGACTCATAGCTTCACATGCATAGTGTTCCCAGTCCCAGATAAGTACTGCACCTCCCTTGTCTGCATTATTTATGACCACCTTATGATTATTTTAAATACAATAATGCTCCGTTTGGGGGTTAAATCTCTCCTAGAAAATGACTTATAATCAAAATTAAAATGTAAATCTTTCAATACTTTTTGTTGAAAAACAGAAACATATTAATTCACCAGGGAAGTGAAAGTAGATGGTCTAAATGTAAATTGTGGTTTGCCCTGTATATTTTCGTTATGAAAATGCAACATTAAATTAAATTTTCTACAAAAAGGCAGAACATCATTAACAGAAACTTTTTCCATCACCATATAAGTTGGAAGAAACTCAACTCCCTTATTAAGCACCTCCCTTTTGGCCACAGTCAAAGTAGATGAAGAACTATTATATATGATAGATGTAGTATCTATCTGGGTGCCATCAGGTGGATCAATGCATTCAATGTGGTGACATTGCCTGGAGTGTTTTCATCCAGCCCATCTGGTATCAAAAGGTTTTTCTTTGAAGATGCTAGCAACTCGCTACAAACTTCAATATCAGTCTCTGTAGCAGATGATGACTCCTCCACTGATGACCCCGCTCCTCAGGTGAAGGTTTCAAAATCGACTGTCATCTTTTTTTACATTTTTTATTCAAACCTGAATCTCGGGACAGTCTATCCCTTATCCACATTAAATTTCATGGATTTGTGGGTATTAAAGGCTTTCCTACCAAGATAATCTGCACTGTCTCTCTTAATTTTTTTAACTTTACGGGTTTTCAGCTCGTGTTCATAGAAGATGAGCACAGATGAAAATTCAACAAAATGTTTATTGTACTCTGTATGTTCTTTAAAAGTTTTAACTTGCTTGACCCATTGCATAACCTTGAGAAAAATCTTAGAGACCTGTCTTTCATAAAAGGCCACAATTACAGTTACAGGCATCATCGAGGCTGCCTGTTGTGCCTTGGCCCATTCCTTAGTAAGACATTCATCAATCTCATACACCATAGGTTGTATATAAACATGCAAGCCTCATGGACAATAAACTTTCAACTGATATGCCTTAAGAAGTTTTAAATGCCACACACTTCCCCGTACTTTTTTCACCACTGTAATAACCCATTGAAATGCTTTATTACAAGTCAAAGGATTATTAGAGATGTACCTTAATCATTTGTGCGCATAAATCCCAAATGTTCAAACACTTGAATATCATCCTTATCAGAAACAAGACCCTGTAGATCTGCATTTCTGCCCATATCCATCCTGAAACAATTTGCACTTGGTATCACTGGAAATAGACCCAAACCAGAAGGTGCTGTCTAAAGAAGAGCGGTTATTCACAACTGCCAACAGCGTACTCAAACCAAAGCCAAAAAATCTCCGTAGTACTCAAGTACGGCAAAAGTGAGGACCAAAACACTAATAGCAAAAAATAAATAAGAACGGCCAGCACAAAAGGCGATGAATCCAACAAATATTTAATGTACAAATGAAATAAATACAGGAACCTGCAAACCAGTTTCGGCACAAACCTTTTTCAGTGCAAATAACATCCACATGATGTGTTTTGATTGGAGAAATTTTGGGGGGGGGGGGTCCTGGCTTTTTAGATTTGTTCCCTGGTTTGGATGGGGTGGTTGTTTCACTTTTGTTTTTATGTGGGTGTTATTTTGCCATACTTGCATACTACAGAGTTTTTTATCATTTTCAAAGGTCCAAACGTTATTGTTCCTAATTCCTTACAACACAAATACATTCAAATTTTGCATCATGGCCACCCAGATTCTGAAGCTACCAAAAACAGAGCGAGAAGACTAGTATTTTGGCCTTCTGTCAAAGGACATTGATATAGTGCTTTCATCTTGTTCAGTATGCAATAGTACTAAGCTGCATTTTCAAAAAGACCACTTCAGCTAAGCCAGATTCCTGAACTACCTTGGTCAACAGTAGCCAGTGACATATTTGGATGGAACAATCAGCATTACTTAGTGTTGGTAGACTCTTATTTGAAATAGTTTGAGAACAATTTGCTACCTAACCTAATGTCCATTGTTGTTATTACTAAGATGAATCATCATTTCTCAGTTCATGGTAGTCCACACAAAGTTATTTGTGACAACGGTACCCAGATTACAAGTCAATTGTTTCAGAAATTTGCAAAAGAGTGGTACTTTATCCATATTACTAGTAGTCTGGAATACCCACAGTCAAACGGTTTGGCTGAACATACAGTACAGAGTGCAAAACAATTACTAGAGAGGTCAAAGTGTGACAATACTGATATCTTCTTGAATTTACTTAATCTCAGAAACATACCTCGTGACAACCTACTTTGCTCACCTGCTCAGAGACTTCTATCTGGGCAAACCAGAACAACCTTGCCTATCAGTTCTAGTTTGTTGGTGCCTAATGATAAAAACACCAGAGCAACTAAAGCCCAACTCTTTAAGAAACATTCCTTTCAGAAGTTTAGCCATGATAAAATGAGCAGATTTATTTTTCTGTTAAAAGAGGGAGAGACAGTGAGGATGCAAACAGTGAAAGGCTTTGATCAAATTGGTCAAGTGAGAGGCATATGTGCTGAGCCGAAATCCTACTTAGTGGAATCTGAGGGTACAGAATACAGGAGAACCTGCAGGCATCTTCTTCTGGTGTCTGAAAAGATATTGCAGCATTATACCTGTGATACAGACTCTAGGTCTCAGAGCAACCCTGACAATGTTCATACATTAGAACATGTCTCAGCATCCATTCCCGTTCCTGATGATGTCCCAGTTGTCCCCAGAGTTGAACATTCCTTGAAGACAGTCCCTGTTGCTAGATCCAATTCTGATATTTATGTTACACAATCAGGTCATATTTCTAGACCTAGTGTAAAATACACAGCAACCTTGACACGCTTGTTTTGTGTGTGTCTAATTTTGTATGATTGCATGTCAAAGAATTACTTCTGTATAATTGCATGTCAAAAGATCATTTCTGTATACTTGCATGTCATTGAATACTGTCATTTGGTATATGATCTATTTCTCAAAGAGGGAGCACGTAGAACAGAGTGTGTGTGTACAACTTTAAGAAGCATTTCCAGATGTAGGCACATGCGTATAAATAATGAGTGCGTGCAGGCAGCTGTGCCATTTTGAGAGAACAGTCAGTGTTGACATGTATGAGTGTGGTAGTCAGTCTGTTTATAAGTTTATTTAAGTTTAAGTTACAAGGCCTCAGTCCCGATGTGTTTGTGTGTAATAAAGGTGCTTGAACCAAACTCA